>NC_081421.1:32745068-32810068 GCF_949786415.1 Peromyscus eremicus
CCTCTCCTCTCCACCTCCTCCTCCTCCTCTCCTCTCCTCCTCTCCACCTCCTCCTCTCCACCTCCTCCTCTCCTCTCCTCCTCTCCTCTCCACCTCCTCCTCTCCACCTCCTCCTCTCCACCTCCTCCTCTCCATCTCCTCCTCTCCTCTCCACCTCCTCCTCTCCACCTCCTCCTCTCCACCTCCTCCTCCTCCCCTCTCCTCCTCTCCTCTCCACCTCCTCCTCTCCACCTCCTCCTCCTCCCCTCTCCTCCTCTCCTCTCCACCTCCTCCTCTCCATCTCCTCCTCCTCTCCACCTCCTCTCCTCTCCTCTCCCTCCTCCTCTCCACCTCCTCCTCTCCACCTCCTCCTCTCCACCTCCTCTCCTCTCCTCTCCTCCTCCTCTCCACCTCCTCCTCTCCACCTCCTCCTCCTCTCCTCTCCTCCTCCTCCTCTCCTCCTCCTCCTCTCCTCTCCAATCCACCTCCTCCTCTCCATCTCCTCCTCTCCTCTCCACCTCCTCCTCTCCTCTCCCTCCTCTCCTCTCCACCTCCTCCTCCTTTTCCTCCCCTCCCCTCCAGTTCCTCTTGTTCCTCCTCCTATAACTTCTTGGCTTTTCTGAGACAAGGCTCCTGTAACTGGTCTCCGTTGGTTTCTGTGCCACATATGTCTATCTACAGCTCTCTATATAGATATTTATGGTAGTTTTTCTTTCTCTAGCCTTCCTTTCTTTCTTTAGCCTTCCTTTCTTTTTTTATTTTTTTGAGACAGGGTTTCTCTGTGTAGCTCCGGAACTCACTCTGTAGATCAGGATGGCCTAGAATTCAGAGATCCGCCTGCCTCTGCCTACCCAGTGCTGGGATTAAAGGCATGCACCACCACTGCCTGCCTTAGATTATCCCTTCTTAAAGAACACTACTTTTGAGAAATTATTATATAGTGGTTTGGAATTAAAATACCATCTTTCAACAGGCAGTGGTGGTGCATGCCTTTAACCCAGCACTGGGGAGGCAGAGGCAGTCAGATCTTTGAGTTGGAGGCCAGCCTGGTCTACAGAGTGAGTTCCAGGACAGCCAAGGCTACAAAATAACAAGGCCAGAAGAACAAAAACAAAAACAAAGAACTCCCAAAAAACAAAAACAAAAAAAAACTCAAAACAACAACAAATAACCTATCTCACATTGGGGTATGGGATACATGGCTATAATTCTAACACTCAGGAGGCTGAGGCAGGAGGATCACTGCCAGTTAAAAACCAGCCTCATCTACAGAGTGAGTTGTAGGTCAACCAGAGCTTCATAGAAACACCCTGTCTCAAAACACAAAACAAAATGGCATTCTTTCTAAATCTTCATTTGGAGTCGGGCTGAAAATGAAACTTTTATGTCAGCAACCAATGAGGATTGAGGGTTTAATTTATTATTATTACTATTACAGTTACTTACTTCTATTATGTATAAGTGTATATTTGTGTTAGTGGTTGTGTGTGGGAGTATGTACACATGAGTGTGAATGACCTCAGAGTCCAGAGGAGGGTGCTGACTGCCCTGGAACTAGAGTTTTTTGATGTGGGTGCTGGGAACTGAACTCAGGTTCTGTGCAGGAGCAGTGCACTACCAGGAGAGGTAGTTCTCCACCCCTGTAATCTCTTTCTGTAAATCCTTTTTGAAATCTAAATGTGCTTTATTGAGCGAAATTGAAGGAAAATTTAGTGGGAAGGAAGTTGTATCTCCTTATGGATGACAATTCGATGTTGAGATGATCCAAGTTTAGAAGATAAGGAAAACTTTAAAAACTAGACTCAAAATAAATAGGTCTTATGTGAATGTTCTGGAGCTGTTGTTCCTAGCCACTATTATTTTCTTAGCCGAATAGGGTCAGAGGACAATTTGTGGGAGTCATTCTCCGTTTATTTGTTTTGTGATTGACTGATTTTATTGTGTGAATGAATGTGGAGTGCACAGGTACACACACATGTCAGAGCACCAGCGTGGAGGGCTGAGGACAACGTTGAGTCAGTTTGGCCTCCCATCTTGCTAAGGCAGGATTTCTCACTTCTGTTGCTGCTCTGGGTATCCAGGCCAGTTGGTATAGTAGGTTTTTAGCACTGCACCCACTTTTTACAAGGGTTCCAGGGATTAGGCTTGTTGGGTTTATACAGCTAATGCTTTTCCTCACTGAGCTATCTCCCTGACCTCAAATTTTAATTTCAAATAATTAGCTCTTTGAAAAATGAGGTAGTCCTAAATAGGTCTTAGTTAGATCCAGGAAACATGTATCCTAAACTGAGTCATTTTGTTTTTACTAGAGTACTTAAGTGTTTAACGAAACTCCAGGGGATTGTTTTGTAAATTAAATAGCTCCTTGTAAGTATTATCTTTAAATCTCCTACTTAAGGTGTCCATTTCATTCATACTGAATATGAGTGCTTAAACACACACACACACACACACACACACACACACACACACACACACACACACACATTCTACAAATAGAACGTAGTTAACCAGCGAGTCCTCTAGTTACCAGTTGCTACTTACAGCACACTAGTTTTTATTGTGTTATATAGTTAATTGTAATAGGCTTCTTAAGTCTTCTACAAGTTGTCACACTTGTCAAGACAGTGGTTGTTCCCTGTGTTGTATTCTGCTTAGAGTGAGGGTAGGGACTAAAGGGTACTCTTGCATGGAGCTTGAAGGCTGCTTTGTAGTAAGAGCTGTTCCATCCTACCCTACCCTACCCTGTGCTACCCTACCCTACCCCATCCTATCTTACCCTACTTTACCCTACCCCACCCCACCCTACTCTACCCTACCCTACTCTATCCTACCCTACCCCATTCTATCCTTCCCTATTTTACCCTACCCCACCCTACCCTACTCTGCTCTACCCTATACTACCCTACCCTACTCAACCCTTCCCTACCCTACTCTACCTGACCCTACTCTACTCTACCCTACCCTAACCTCTACCCTACCCTTCCCTGCTGTACCCTACTGTATCCTTCTGTACCTCACCCTATCTGACCCTACTCTACCCTGCCCTACCCTACCCTGTGCTACCCTACCCTTCCCTACCATACCCTACTCTATTCTACCCTATCCTACCCTATTCTACCCTACCCTTCCCTACTGTACCCTACTCTACTTTACCCTTTCCTATCCTACTCTATTCTACTCTACCCTACTCTACTCAACCCTACCCTGCCCTACTCTACCCTACCCAACTGTACTCTACTCTACCCTAACCCACCCAACCCTACTCTACTCTATCCTACCCTTTCTTACTGTATTCTACCCTACTGTACCCTACCTGGCCCTACTCTACCCTATCCTACCCAATCCTACTCTCCCCTACCCTTCCCTACCATGCCCTACTCTACTCTACCACACCCTACTCTATACTACCCTACATTTTGGTACTGGAGGTTGAGCACATGGTTTCGTGGATGCTAAGTGATTGCTCTATCACTAAGCCACACCACTGAGCTACAGTAGGGTGTTTATTTTGGAAAATTGTTGGCCTAGTCCTCTGGCTTGACCATCTGTTGAACTGAGAGTCACAGCTTGAGTTGTATGTATGACTGTGATGGTTGCTAAGGGGTATATGGTCAGACACTGACTTTTGTTAGTTTCATAAGCCTTCGTCTATGGAGTTAACCGTCAACCCAGGCACACGGCCCAGGCAGAAGCTCTGCCGTGATGTTCATTTCCCCGTGGATCTATCACAGCACAACTACTCCCCCGCTGTGTCTCTCACAAGGACAAGTATCCTGCCCCTTTCAGCAGATGCAGATGTACCGTTGGTTCATTTCAGCTGGCTTTGAGTACTCAGCGTTTAATTTGTTTCAGTTCAAGTAGGTTGCTCCTTGAATATGTACACATAAATAACTTCTAGAGGGGGCCATGATTTTCAGCCAGATGCTGTATTTTCCCAATAACGGTCAGTAGAACTGGACTTGTTGGGAGGAAGAGTCCTCCACAAATTCCTTACTAAACTTAAATGCAATAAAGTATTTGAGTGAGATGAGATGCACAGTGCTTTGGAAAATTGGGTTAAAGGCAACAAAGATGTAAGCATAAAAACAGTTGTTTGTATTAGTGGGCACAGAGCCAGCCATTGGGTTGACCAGGGGAATTGACCTGTGGTTCAACCATACAGCCCTACAGGGGCAGGCTGGACTCTGCTATGGAGAAAGAGTAACACGCAAGAAAGAAAGCAATGGCAGGGAGCCTCCAGCATCTCCCACTCACTACGTTGGTGTCAATCCTGTCTTCTTTTACCTCCTCCCACCAGCTTCCTTCATTCTGATTGGATTGCCTTGAAGAAAACTTGACCTAGTTGATAAGGATTTCTTTTATGTTTATTTATTGTAAAACTAAAGAACAAAATATAAGAACCTGAGACAGTTACCGTGGCCACGATGCAACCACCACCTTCTCTTCTGGCTCCCAAAAGGAAGTGCCACTTTCTCACTCAATTCTCCTCCAAACCACTCTTTCCCTCTCCTTTTGGGTCCTCCAAGCTCGTTGATCCATTCCGGCCGGTGAATATAAACTCCATCTCTTGGACCAATGTTCCTTTCTGCTGGACAGAGGACCAGCAACACTAACAGAATTCCAGTAACACCTAGTTACTCATAAATAAATAGGGAGTAGTTGGGTGCCTTCCCAAAGTCTCTAGAATATTCCTTAACATGGGAGTGAACTTCTCAGAGGCTCCAGAGAGTTTCTTGTTTCAGTTAGCTATATGATCTGCAACTTGGAAAAGTTTGGGAAGTAGTGTTTTTGTTTTGGTTGTGTAGACACACACACATACATGCACAAATACTGATATACACTGAGGATGACCTTGGATTTCTACTCCCTGTCTTCACCTCCCCAGTGCTGGGGTTAGAGCTGTGTGCCACTACATCTGGTTCGTGCTGTGCTGGGCATGGAGCAAAGGTTTTGTGCATGCTCTTGGCCAACAGACCTGTGTATTCAGCCATGTCTGAGATGCAACGCCTTTCCAAGCATTTAGTCGTAGCAGCTATTTCTCCCATCAGAATTCAAGATGGGATCCAGTGAGTAGCCTTCTTGGCTCACCTCTGTCTAACAACTGGGCCTAAAATCCCAGCTTTTCCTGCTGTTTGCAGAGAGCTACAGGGACTGGAGGCTTGTCACAGTCCCCACTCTGTGTACCCCATCTGCTTAGTTTCTGCTGAGGTCTACATGTAGACCGTACAGTGTTTAGAATGCCCTCCTCTGCATTTTGAACCAGGAGGTGTAGACAAATTTGGCATGTTGAATGAGAGATTGTTTTGCGGAAAAATTAACTGGCTGAACAAACAGCAAGATGTGGCTTGAGGATGGTATAGGCAGTGCATTGGTGTGTGAGGGGTAAGCATGTGCTCCATTCTCTGTGCTCCGTATGTCATGTGCATACAGATTTTTAGGTTCATCTCACATTTCTAGCAAACACAGTCATGTGTAAGCAAGTGTGATGTTTGAGTGTGCTTCATAGTTCCTTGCTACATCAACTGTCTTGGAAGAATCTGTGTTTTCAAAACAAGTGTTATGATAGAATAGACTAGAATCTGAATTTGGCAAACATATTTATTTTATTAAAATCACTTTTTTGGGGGAGATAGTGTCTCACTGTATAGCTCAGACTAACTTCAAACTCCTAACCCAGTCCTCCTCACTCTGTCTCCTCAGTGCTGGAGTTATAGATGTAAAACCACCACTGATTTATTTCAGACGAGGTTTCATGTAGCCCAGGCTAGCCATGGATGATGTAGTTGGGAATGACCTCAAACCCTAGATCATCCCTGGTGTTGGGATGACAGGCAGACATGTAGCACCACATCTGGTTTGTGTAGTGCTGGTGTTCAACTCTGAGCTATGGTGCACGCCAGACAAGCACTTTACCAAGTGAGCCACATCCTCGGCCTTTGGCTGATTTTCCTAGAGAGCAAGTCAGAGCAAGTCGTTCTCCGCTGTAGCGCATCTGAGAGCTTCCTTTACTGTTGCTGATGCTCAGAGTCCTCTCTGAGGCTTGCAAAGCACTGCTTGCTTCTGGCCTCATCAACACAGCTCCTTACCTGTAGACATCTGTCTCCGTCCTCCAGGGTTATTAATGTGTTCCTACCATGAATATCAGAAACCCCGTTAGATCACGTGCAATGACTCATTTAATCAACTGTCTCTTCCAACCTCAGACCTTAAGTTCCATGCAAGCAAAGCCTTGGACACTTTTTGACTGTGGAGCCTTCCTCCGGCAGCATTCGTCTCTATCTCGGAGCCAAAGGCCTGTTTCACGTTAGTGTGTACAGAGCAGGGTCTTTATGTCGGGTGGATAGCTGGGCAGTTAGACAGCTCAGTGTGGCGGACAGTGACGGTGAGGCCTTTGCCCTTGGTGATGGTCACCCTGACTTAACCTGCCACCGCTGTCCTGCTGTTCGCAGCCAGATGGCTCCGAATCACATCACTTCCGATGGCTACCTTCAGAGCTGCCTGCTGTCCTGCTGTCCTGTTAGTGTCCAGCCACCCCCACGTCATGTGTTTGCTTGGATTTGTCACAATGATGAGTGTGAGAAAAGAGCTGTGCAATGATAGTCCAGGTCTCACGGCCATGTACTGTAGGCTGCTAGAGATAAGCACTTTTCAAGTCAAGGGAAGATTGCCGAGGCGTTAAGGTGATGCTTAGTAATCAACTGACCTTGTGGAAGTCTTGAGTTTCCCATAGCAATAATAAGAGCACAGCAGAGGTTTGGGGAATACTAACTGTTTTTTAAGTGTTTTCTTTTGCATAGGTTTTTCCCCCATTATGTTTTAGTACAGTGAGTGGAACTGCTTGCCAGTCTGTGAACGCTGTCATGATGGGGTTTTAAAAATACACCTTAACACATTTTAGTTGATGGACTGGGGAGACAGCTCAGAGGGTAAAGGTTCCTGCTGTCAGGATGGAAGACCTGAGCTCAATCCCTGGACCAACATGTGGAAGGAGAGAACTGACTCCTACAAGTTGTCCTGTGGCCTCCAAATGTGTGTCTTGGTGCACACACACACACACACACACACACACACACACACACGAAATTATTTTTAAAGTTTTTTTTTTTTTCCCCGAGACAGGGTTTCTCTGTGTAGTTTTGGTGCCTGTCCTGGATCTTGCTCTGTAGACCAGGCTGGCCTTGAACTCACAGAGATCTGCCTGGCTCTGCCTCCCAAGTGCTGGGATTAAAGGCATGTGCCATCACTGCCTGGCTATTTTTAAAGTTTTAATCTACAGAAAATTATACATACCTCCTACCATGTATTATTTCATTCATAAAAAGGAAACAATGGACCATAATTTATGCTGTCTTCTGGTTAGCCTTAGCTCCCTTTACCAACATGCTAGGTGTTGTCTTTCTGGATGCCAGGTGACTTTGTCTCACACTTGCCCACCACTGTTCTGCTGGGATCAGACTAGGTAACAGGCATATCTATCACCTCAAAATTAGCCATCTATTAAAAATGTTTCCATGAGCACATATTAATTACACACACTAATGGTTTCATTATGCTATTTTCACACATATAATGTATTTTGATACTGTTCACCCGGTTTGCCCTGTCCTGTAGACCCTCCCACTGACCCCCTCCACGGTCATGTCTGTGTGTGTGTGTGGGGATGTGAGTCAGCGGGTATCATTAGGATTGCTTACAGGAGCCCAGGTGAGAGACAGTTTTTCAGAAGCACGAACACCTTGCCAGAGTGACTAAGGACAGGGTCTAAATGCTGGTTGTTTCTTTGTGCAACATTCCAAACGCTGCAGCTCATCACTGAGCCCCAGAACACTGATTACTCCTGCTACCCAGTGACATCCCTGCACCCTTTAGCTACCTTCTCTATTCCATCCTTTCCACACTCTGTTACCACTATTCCACAAAATTCTACCTCTGGGAGATCAAGGCTTTTGGCTGATGTACATGAAGACTTGAGACCCACGCCCTGTTACTACACATGGCAAAATTTTATTCTTTTAAAGGCAGAGTAATATTCCACTTGTGCATAGACACACACACCACTTTTCCTTTATCCATTCGTTCACTGGTACACAGACGGATGCCACATCTTAGCTCTACGAATACTGACTGACTGCTGCAGACAGTGTGTGAGTTCAGATATCTGTAACATACACACTGACTTCCTTTCCTTGAGAGATCTGCTCAGAAGTAGAGTTGCTGGGTCATGTGGTAGCTCTATTTCTAGTTTGTAAAGGAATTTCCATACTCAGGTGCCTGCTACCATCTAAGCATCCTCTAATGGTTTGCCTCAGTCCCATCACGCACAAGCCAGGTGGAGTACTATATACCTGTAATCCTGGGACTCTGGAGACTGACGCAGGAGGATTGCTATACGTTTGAGGCCGCATGTGATGTAGAGACGTTATTTAAAAAATAATATACTGTTTTTTGTGCCCCTGTGCTTCCTCTTTTTTTCTCTCCTGTCCCCTTACACTCTGTGTGCAGCTGGGTCACATGTGACCTTGCCTTACAGCTGCCTGGTACTGCTGGAAGCTGGGGTAACTTGGTTATGCTGACAGAGGGTCATCATCCTTTAGTTACCAATGACCAGTTTAACAGTTTAATCACGATAACTCTTCAGCTTAATGGCTGTCTTCTGTCCAGACTTCTGCTCTACACAACCTGTCACCTTGATTACCTGATAACGGAAGCAGGTCTAGAACATAAGGGCTTAACTCAGTGCTCACAGGGAATTGCCACTCTAAAGGGACACTGGCATCTACAGTCCACAAGGTCTGGCTGAATTGTACTTGTGTGTGTATATGTCTTTTTTTTTTTAAAAACCACTTTCTTCATTCATAACTTTAAGCTGCACCTGGCAGTTCCTAGACTCCAAGAGGTCTGGAGTACAAGGGCAGTCAGCAACAGAGTGTAGTTATCATACCTTTTCTACTCCTTCCTTTGGAGGGTCCTGAGCTTCCTGTGTAAACTACAAGACCTTGCTATAAAAAGACACATGGAGGAAGGTAAATATTCAGGTTATAAGTCCAGTTTAGGGCATGTATGTTGTAGGATATTTGTGCACTTGTGTGACGGTGTATTGCTGTGATTAGTGTAATAAAAAGCTGAACAGTCAATAGCTAGGCAGGAGGTGTAGGAGGGATTTCTGGGAAAGAAAGGAAGAGGAGAAGGAATCTAGGTGTGAGGGAGACGCCAGGAGACTCAGAGAGGAAATAACGCTGTGATAGAACATAGATGAATATAACGGGTTAATTTAAGTTATAAGAACTAGTTAGAACAAGCCTAAGCTATAGGCTGAGCTTTCATAATTAATAAGACATCTCCATGTCATTATTTGAGAGATGGCTTGTGGGACAGAAAAACGCTCATTACACACATAATTCAGCTTACTTGCTCAAATAGCCACATTTTCTTAGGAAGGCAGCAGCAGGTGACCCTACCTGCACTCTCTCATGTTCTTCCAGAGAGTGGCTGGGGACTGTGGCAGGAAAATGAATGATCTTAACATCTGCCCAAGTGGAGCCTGCACAAGAATGGGTAGTCCTGTGGGAGGTGCCTTTGCGAAGCTACTGCAGCATGTGAAGAATTGTAAACACATCGGTTCATACGTGGGCTTCAACCACGTGAACACAAACTCAACTCCAGGCATTAGGCTGTGTGCAAACATGGGTGCTGAGTAATCAGATTATAAATTCCTCAAGGTTAAATGTGAGCCTTCAGCAGAAGTGCCATGAAAGCCTCACAGGCCAGCTCTATGCGGAATGGCAGAAAGGTCAAAGACACAGCTGGGTTGAGTCATGTCTGTAAAAGCCACTTTGATGTCCTTGTCCCCAGTGCCCTGGAATGTGAGGCTGGGTCTTTCAGAGATGAGTAAGTTAAAGAGATGATGATGACGAGGACGACGATGACCACGACGACGACGACGACGACGACGATACTCTCGATTTTGAGACAGGATCTCTCTATGTATCCTGTCCTGGAACTCACCACGTAGACTAGGCTGGCCTTGAACTCACAGAGAACTGCCTGCCTCTGCTTCTCAGTGCTGCAATTAAAGATGTGTGCTACTGTGCTCAGCCCTAAAGTGAGATTATTGACATGCATGACCGACACCTTCACAGGAAGAGACCTCTGGCTCAGGAAGGCCATGTGAAGACATAGAAGGCCGCCATCTGCAAACCGAGAGAGAGGTCTTAGCAGGACTAGGCTACCAATGCTGCCATCTTGAGCTTCCAGTTTTAAGAACTAAGAATACTGGGTGTGAATGAATGACTAAATAAAGAGAAGTGAGCAAACAAGTTTCTATTTTTTAGGCTACCTAGCCTCCAGTGCTTTGTTACAGTAGCTCTGGAGGACGAGGACAAATCTGTTTTTTGTTGTTGTTTTCATTTTTAACCACTTTTTTTTTTTCATTCTCTTGCATTTGTTTTTGAAGACTCGGTGTTGTTCATCTCTCTCTCACTCTAGACAGGGTCTCATATAGATCAGACTGGTCTGAGGATGACATTGATTTCTCATCTTGCTTCCTACACCTCTAAAGTGCTGAGACTCCAGGTGTATAGCACCATATCCATCTCTCCTTCCCTCCTTCCATCTATCCCTCCCTCCCTTCCTCCTTCCCTCCCTCCCTCCCTCCCTCTTTACCTTCCTTCCCTCCTTCCCATCCTCCACCTCTCATTTTTGGAAGGGTTTTGCTATATAGCCTAGATTGGTCTCAAACTTCTGATCTTTTCACCTCAGCTTCTCTGAGTGCCAGGATTATAGGCTTACACCCACCACGCCCAGCTGTTTCAGTTCTTTCCTCAATTCGATTCTGAATATGACAAGACTCTCAGGATAGATGACAAGTTACAAGAGTTCGTGTCTGTGTCGAAGAGCTGCATGAGTCAAGCTGGAAGCCCAGAGAGCCTGTAGATCTCTTCAAACTTAGCTTCGAACAAAAGGTGGGCTGTTCATGATACTTCGTGGTGAAAGAAATTGGTGAACTCAGATCACTCCAGCTGGTGGGAGAGAAGCGCTAAACTCAAGTAGAGGAAAATCCAAACGATGGAATCAAAGGTTGGACTCAAAATGATCAGGTGTGTGTGTGTGTGGGGAGGGGTGGAGTGAGTGAATGAATGGGGATGGTGTCACACACCTGTAATTCCAGCACCCCAGAGGCAGATATATGAGATTACTGTGAGATTGAAGACAGCCTGGTCTGTGTAGTGAGTTCCAGACCAGCAGAGCAACATACTGCAATCAGGTCTCAAAACAAATAATAAAACACAGAAAAAAGTGACTTGCATCTGTGCAAAGTACATGAAATGATTGCAGGGCTGTGAAGTGCCGAAGGCAGGGGGAGTCAACTGGATGAAGAGATTCTGAGACTCCAGATGCTGACAACCTGTTCTTTGTAGTATCCTTGTCTCCAAGGATTCTGGGAGGGAAATGACCTGTCTTATAGGCAGTGTGTTTTTTTGTTGTTGGTAGTGTGCAACAATGACTCACCAATCACATTTCTCGGGGATGTGGCAGAAGGCATCTAGAGAACCTGAAGATGCCCTGATGGCTGACTTAAACGCATTCTGAGGACCACCAACCAAGAAGGCAGCCCTGGCTCCTCCTGACCGCCCTCCTCAAGGTCTGTGGAGACTCGCTGCTGCAGGGGGAAGGCTTTTCTCCACTTTTGGCAACAACCAAGTTCACGGACACCCCATTCCACCCCACCCCCACTGTCCCACCCTACCCACCCACCTCACCCCACTCACCCACCCCACCCAGCCCACCCCTTGTGAATGTGAAGACTACATCAGAGTTGGGCATAAAATTGGTCCTTTCCAAGGACACTGAGGATGTAGCTAACACCGGAGTAAGAATGCAGCCACCTCATTGGATGAAATGGATTCTAAGAAATTCTTTCTCCGATTTTTGAAGCAAAGCGGGAAAACACTGGAGGTCAGTTAGCTCCTGATTCTGCAGTCTCTTGTGAGTTATTTCCTTGAGGTGGAGCAACGCCCTCCCATCCCTGGGCTCTCACACAGGCATGCACAGGTGCTGGGAGCCCACTGGCTGTGGGATTAGCTGTACCCAGAAAGCTCTGTAATGACCTGATACCTGAAGCCTGACTTGAACTTTTCTACTAATTCAGTAATTGCTGCTGTACCTCAAATTGGCCCATTTCCTGCAGTTACTCAACACGCACTTCAGTCAAAGAGGTTCACACCTGAATCTAGATTCTAATTAGCACCTAAGGTAGAACTTTTTTTTTGTTGTTGTTGTTTGAAGCTTATTAAAATTGGGACTTTTCCCAGCATAAGATTTCACTGTTAGACACAGGCAGGCATGTGTTTTATAGATCGATCTGGTTTTTGCTGTCTTAAAGGCAACAGTGGGTGGCAGGTGAAGCCAGGGACCAACCAACATGTCACCATGTAAGAGAGTGACTTCAGAAGAAATTACTTTAGTGTCTGGGATTGTTGCATTGGGCGTTCTCAGCACAGCCAAAGAATGCTGTGTCCAAATTCCTACTCACAGAAGCTGTTTCAAGGGGAGACACAAATAAACATAGTTTAAATCAAGTGAGTGTGATGCCTTTGGTTCTCAGAGCGGCCTCTGTGTCTTCCATCTTTCCTAAGTTCTGTATTTAAAGGACAGTAGTGGCACCGTTGGACTGTTCAGTTTCGATGTTACCCTCCAACTTCAAACAAAATCTGATGTGACGAGACAAAACCAACCTGAATCCGTAGAGCTGGTTTTCAGCGTTCAGAGCTGCTTTTGCTCCTCTGCACTGACGGCTTCACCTGTGAAGAAGTACCTGCTCTGGTTTAGAGAGTGCTAAGTGCTCTGCCATTATTATTATTTTTTTCTTGCATGACAAATGATTGACGTCTATTCTCAGATCTCAAACGTGAAGCTGTGGAACTGCCTAGTACTGAAATTGGATCTGAGCTATTTAAAAAAGCAATCTTTCAATATGAAGGCTAAACATACACCGTCTTGGAAGTATGAGTTATCTTCTAGAATTTATAGCATATGACATAAAGGATCTTGTTCTGGGCTTCATGCTCAAAGGAAGAATTCACAGTTAAATCAGTTACACATGTAAGTTCAGTAGGAAAAATTAATTACAGATACATGTGAAGTTACACAGGGAAGTCAGATGGACAAAGGGCACAAAATTGGGACAAACACCCACAGTGGTAGAACTGGTTAAACATACCATGGACCACCAGGTAACGGATGCTGGGTACCATGAGGAGGGCTAGATGGTTCCTTAGGATTTCAGAATAGGATACCTCAAGGTGCGTTTTTAAAGAGAAACAGTAGTAGAACAATTGCTTTAGAATTCTCTCACGTGTGTGTGTGTGTGTGTGTGTGTGTGTGTGTGTGTGTGTGTGTATTTTCTTTTTTAAAGAAATGATGACTCTAAATACACGTATATACTTGGGTAGGTATAATTTCAAAAGGTGCTTACAAGAACATGTTGCTGTGAAAATCAAGATCATTGCTCCTCCCGAGCACAAGTACTCTGTGTGGATCGGCTCCATCTTGGCCCCCTGTCCACCTTCCAGCAGATCTGGGTCAGCAAGCAGCAGTTCGGTGAGTCTGGCCCCTCCATCATGCACCGCAAACGCTTCTGGGCGGACTGTTACTGAGCTGCGTGCGTTTTACACCCTTTCTTTGACAAAACCTAACTCGCGCAGAAAAATAAAATTGAGATAACATCGACATGGCTTTATTTGTTTTTCTTTTTTTAAATTTTTAAGAAAGTTTTTTTTCTTTTTTCTTTTTTTTTTGTTTTGGCGCTTTTGACTCAGGATTTAAAAATTGGAACTGTGGAGGCGACAGCAGTCGGTTAGAGCAAGCATCCCCCAAAGTTCTACAATGTGGCTGAGGACTTTGATTGTACATTGTTTTTGTTTTGTTTTGTTTTTTCTTTTTTAATAGTCATTCCAAGTATCCATGAGAGATACATGGCCACAGGAGTCCCTCACCCTCTCCAAAGCTACCCCATTCCTTAGAGGAGGGTGGCCCAGTTCACGCTGAGTCCACACTGGAAAGGTGACAACAGGGCTTCTGTGTAAATTATGTACTGCAAATTAAAAAAAAAAAAACAAACTTCCGCCTTAATACTTTTTTTGTTTTGTTTTTACTTTTGAATGGTCAGCCATCAGAGTGGCCTTCCAGGTTTTTGTCCCCCCAACTTGATGTATGAAGGCTTTGGTCTCCCTGGGAGTGGGTTGAGGTGTGAGACAGCCGGGCTTGCTGTACACTGACTAGAGACCAGTTTAGTAAAAGCGCACACCTTACAAAGAAACAAAAATAAATCAATAAATAAAAAGAATATGGTGCTGGGCAGTGGTGGCACAGGCCTTTAATTCCAGTACATGGGAAGCAGAGGCAGGTTGATCTCTCTGAGTTTGAGGCCAGTTTGGTCTACAAAGTGAGTTCCAGGACAACCAGGGCTACACAGAAAAACCCTGTCTCAAAAACAAACAAATAAATAAAAAAAAAAACCCACATGGTAACAGCAACTTTTTAGAAGAGGGATTAGGGATAATCATCCAGGGTTAGGAATATGTAAGTATAAAGAATTTTCTTTGTACCTTTTAGCATATTCTGATTTATTTTGATCACATATAAATATTGGTTCTTTGTGTGTGTGTGTGCTCCTTTGTGTATGTGTGTGTGTGCGAGAGTGTTCATGTTTGTGAGTGTGTATGTGTGTGCTCCCTGAGGATTAAATCCAGAGCTTCATGCATGATAGCCACACCCTCAACCCTGTGGAATTCGATTCTAAGATAGGAGTAAACTTTTAAGAAGCATCTACGAGGGCCAGTGTGATGGTTCAGTGGACAAAAGGGATTGCTGTACAAAGCCTGCTGACCTGAGTTCAACCCCCAAGACCCACATGGTGAAAAGAAAGAAGTGAGTCCTGCAAGTTATCCTCAGACCTCCACCCCGCTCTGTGGCACGCCCATGTGCACACACACCAACAGGTAATTGTAATAATAAGAGCATACAAAAGATAGGGTAGCATTGGAAACGATAAAGTGGCATACTACTCATTACCAAATGGCCATAACAGGCCATGGGCATCAGGGAGACGCCGAGACATCAGCTCCTGACACGAGTCCTTAGCAGTGATGCCCTGGCAGAGCTGTTTCAGGACCGCTCGGTCGTTTTCACCCATGGAAGTTACTACAGGAATCAGTACTTAGAACACCCCTCTCCCTGGGGCAGCTGCTTCCTCCTTCAGAGCTGACATGTACATTTTCCTACTCAAGACTTGGAACTGGCATTTCTCCAGACAGGCTTCTTAGCCGAGCCCTGGCAGACAGGACAGTGTCTGGGCACCAGGGGTGTTTGTCGCTACTGGCTTGTCATTGTTTAGTCTTCCTAATGCACAGATCTATCTATCTGTCTGTCTGTCTGTCTGTCTATCTTATTCTATTTATTTATTTATTTATTTATTTATTTATTTATTTATTTATTTATTTATTCTTTTTATTTTCATTTGAGACAGGGTCTCACTATGCAGCTCTGCCTGGCCTGGAGCTTGCCATGTAGACCTGGCTGGCCTTAAATTTTCAGAGATCTTCCTGTCTCTGCCTCCTAAGTGCTGGGATTAAAAGTTTACACCCCTGCCCCCACTTCTATGTGGATGAAGGAGTAAAACATGTGAGTTCTTGCCAATTCTGCTGACTCAGACCCAGTATTACAGGATTTCTCTTAACCTTGCTGATCTTACACACACACACACACACACACACACACACACACACACACACACATTTAATTCTGAAAATTCTGGTTCACAATGACATCAGTGTAGTCAGGTAACAAGCTCAGAGAAACAACTGACATCACTCTTACTGAGATACTCACTGAGCTACTTTGCAACTACCAGGAACTGTTTTGAGAAGAAAAAAATCACCTGCTTACTAGCTGCCCACCCCCACTAGCTGGCCTCAAACTCCCAATCCTCCTGATTCGGTCTCCCGAGTGCTGAGTGTTGGAATTCCGGGCTTGTGCTTAGCACAAACCCCATGTTCTGACAGCTTCATCTGTCCCTGCCTGAAGATGGGGTACCACTGTGGCTGCAGCCCAATGTTCTACCACTCCCCATGTGCTCACGGTGTCTCCCAGGAAGCTCCGGAGAGCGCAGATGCTTCACTGTTGGGCTCAAGCCATTCACACTAAGGGCTGCTTCCAGGGTTAATGAATCGTTAGCTCAAGCTCACGTCTCTGTCTCCTTCACTTCTGCAGAGCTGGCTCTGAGCTCACAGAAGCAGAGCCTGGACATAGGCAGAAAGCACTGAGAGCCACTTAGTGTCTGAACAGGGAAGAAGGACCCCGGCCCTGGGTAGAAAGCTTTGGAAATGTCTGAAGAACTCATGCAGGGACAGTGCACATCAAGACAGGTATGATGCCTGGTGCCAATCGGATGTGCTTCTTCACATAGGTAAAATACAGTTCTGGGGCTAGTTTAAAATGATGAGAGCCACAAACGACTTTAGTTTAAAGAAAATAAATGATAACATTATCTCATAAAACCACTTTCATATGAGAGATGCCTGATGCATGGATGGGTACGGCAAGGGAAGAAAGACAGACAGACAGACAGACAGACAGATGTTCTTAGACTCACCACAGGGCTGCGGTTTATAACATCATCACTGTGTGCTAAGTGTCACATCCCCGAGAGCTCTCCATACCCACCCCTCTTCTTTCCCTACAATGGGGATCTAAGCCTGGATCCTTGCCCTGCCCAGGACATTTCCTTTTTGTGGTATGTGAGCCTGTACCAGCGCTGAGATTTACTGCTTTGGGGATCATTCAAAACAAATGTTCCAAACAGCTGCCTGCCTGGGGCGAGGTAATTTTGGACAAATTCAATGGGACTTCAAAGAGAGACATGGACTACAATGCGAATGGGGGATAAAGACTGACTTAAACGAATGTATTGCAATTAGTGGGTATTTACTTTGTATGTTGCCAAGTTCTGATAGCTTTCTCTTACCCTCGGGGAAATAATATGTATGTCTACTCCTGGAGCTGAAGAAATGGGATATGTGCTTCCTGGAGAGGCAGGTGTTGTGAACACAGACAGATCCAGAGAGGGCAAGGGAGAGCGATTGGTCTATGGGAGAGAGAGACAAAGAGCACCCACTGAGTTTAAGTCCAAGCCCTGTTTTCTGTTATGTGTGTGTAGTGCTCTTGCAGAGGAATCGACATTAGTTCCTAGCACCCATGTCTGGTGTCTCACGACCCCCTGTAATTACCAGAGGATCTGATACCTCTCTGGTCTTCAGCTCCTGTATTTGAATTCTCATGCTCGTACTTGCCGACAACCCCCACCCCCATAATTAAAAATAAATCAACTTTGAAAAAAATTTCTATTAAGCAAAGAAAGAAAAATCAAGTGAATATTCAATATGGATAAATGTAGAAAAGCCACTTACCAGTTAAGAGTCCTAGAGCACCAAGCTGCCTGCGGTATATCCTGGAATACTGTGTGTTTTAGCTGAGCATCCAGCACTGAGCTCTCCAGTGGCAGAGGGGGTTAGGAGTGATCTGTGCCGGGAAGAACAAAAAACTTGAGAAGACAGGGGTGTAGTCAGAGTGGACTTGAATCAAATCAAGTCAGAGAGCAAAATGGAATTCCCAGTGTTGACTCATGTTGACAGCCAAGCCTCACCTGCACTCCGAGGATCCAGGCTCAGCAGAACTGAAGGTCATGAAGTTTGTCAAAAAGAGAACTCGCAGCAAGTTAGCCTGAATATAGTCAAGTACTGTCAAGGAGCTTCTTCTAAATGTTTTCATTTTATTTTCACTTAGTTTTTTAAATTTATTTTTATTTCATGTGTATTGATGTTTTGCCAATGTTTGTGTGAGGGTGTCAGATCCCCTGAAACTGGAGTTGCAGACAGTTTTGAGCTGCCATGTGGGTGCTGGGATTTGAACCTGGGTCCTCTGGAAGAGCAGTCAGTACTCTTAACCTCTGAGCCCCATTTTGGTTTTGAAAGATTTTTTTTTCTTTTAATATATCTGTGTATGTGCACATGAGTGCAGTACTCACTGAGGCCAGTAGAGGGACCTGGATCTCCTGGAGCTGGAATCACAGGTGCTTGTGAGTCAAGTGGCGTGGGTGCTGGGGACCAAACTCGGTCCTTGGCTCAGTTCTTGAGCCTCCTCTTTAGCCCCAGACTCTAAGTTTAACTGCCATAAACAATTGCATATGCATGCAGGTACAGCATGATGTTTAATGTTCCTTTTTTGTTGTTGTTGTAGGGTTTTGTCTTTGGTGTAGAAGACTAAACCCAGGGCCTTGTGTGTATTGAGCACAAACTGCCACTGAGCTACATCTTCAGTCCAGTGATATTTTCTACACCATGTACAGTACCTTCAGGGGAATCAGTGTGTTTTTCACCCCAAATATTTTTTCATTTCTCTGTGGTGAGAAAATTCTGAAAAGCACAATACAGTATGGTTAACCGTTGTCACCCCACTGTGTATATAGTACAGAAGAATTTCTTCTTCTGACTGTAATATGCTGAGAGCTAGCCCTCCATGGAGCCTTCTGCTTGGGGTACAGAACTGAAGAAGCCCCATGCTAGGAAGTTCCCTAATTCTCAAAGAGGCAGAAAAAAAATTGCATCCTAATTTGTGTTCCTGTTTATTTCGTATGTTACACAAGTTAACCAGTAAACTTCACTGAAAAATCTAGGTCAGGACCCAGATTTCAAAGGAGGTCTAGAATGAAGAGAACTCTGTGATTTGAATTCTTTAGCTATTTTTTATTAGCATATATTAATTACACATAATAATGGGTTTCGTTTATGACATTTTCACACATGTGCATCATGATTTTGATCACACTCACTCTGTCACCCTGTCTTGTCCCCTCCCACTCTTGCTCATCTCCTTTCTCTTCCCAAACAGTCCCCTTCTACTTTCATGGCTTTTTTTTTTTTTTTTTTTTTTTTTTTTTTTAGTGTGACCCAGTCAGCTTAACGGGGACTGTTTGCAGGAGCCTGGGTGAGGATCTGTTTGCTGTTACTCAGATTTCAAACCTGGTTTATCTAGACAATTGGCAGCTTTGTGAGTTATCCTTCTTCCTGAAATTTGGGCTCAGCATTCTTTTGGATGCTCAGAAGTGATCTGAGAGATGGAGTCACCATGAAGCATGCGTTAAAAGAGCACGCACACTGTGCTCTACCCTCAGCCCCGAGAGAGTTTCATACCTGGCCTCTAATGTTTGCATGGCCATTTTTCTACCTGGAAAAGCTCCCTCTTTGTCACGTCATCTCTGAGGTGGCTAAGGTGCCCCACAGAGGAGGCTGTGGCATTTTTTTCTGTTCCAGATTTTGCAGCATTACCAAAGCTTGCTGATTGTTGGTTATTTCTCAGGAAACGGAAACGGAGAGAAAACCCACTCAGGGGTGGGGAGCAAGGCTTGCAAGGGGAAGGGACTAATCATTTTACTCAAGCTTAAAGCACTTTGACAGGTGCTAATGGTTGAAACGTCAGAGTCTTGTAGGTGTGTGGCCGGGTGTGCCTCCCAAGCTGTTTACATTGGTGGCTTGTCGGTCTGACAGGCAGGGTACGGCAGAGTTTCCTGAGGGTCCTGAACATGACACAACATGTAGCCAGCAGACGCCAGTGCCAGGGCCAGCTCCGAACCCTGCAGGGAGAAGTGGGCTGCAGGACAGGCAGGGACTCAAGGAGCAGGACCTACAGCTGGACTTCCCCTGGGTGTCACGAAATGAGGAAGGAGGCTGAAGTGAAGACATGAAGCGGTGGTGACGTTCCCATGGTCACCAAGGCTAAATTTTCACCTCCTGGCCTCATTCTGCCCAAATCAGGTTTGTTCAGCACACTGCTTAGCAAAGTAGATCCACCAGGCTGGTGGCTCTCCAGTGAAGAGGCTTTGTAATCTTCAGAAACGCATCAGCCGAGGAACTGACTCTGAGATAACGGCGAGTGAAATGGGAGTATGAATATAACTGAGGAAAGGCAGCGTTTGAAACATATGTGTGTGTGTGTGCAGACAGAAACACACACACACAAACACAGATGCACACACAGATACACACCTACAAACACAGAGACACAACCACACACATATAAACGCACATGCGTATATAACACAAATGAACATATACTAGATACATAGACACCCACAAGCACACACACACACACAAGCACAGATGCACACACAGATACCTACAAACACAGAGACACAACCACACACATATAAACGCACATGCATATATAACACAAATGAAAATATAATAGATACATAGACACACACACACACATATACATACAAGGTAATGATCAATTGGGACTGATCAGTTTTCTTAATTTAGTGCTTATATTTTTAACCTTTATTTCTAAAACAATTATTTCTAACAAAACATAAATTGTTTGCTTCCTCCTTGATTATTATTATTATTAGGTGATCTAATATAATTTAATACAATGATTATTAAGTAATATGTTATTATAATATGTGATTCACAATTGTTTTATTGTGAAAGTGTGGTGTACTTTTTTTTTTAACATTTTTTTTTTAATAGCCAAGTGTGGTGGCACAGGCCTTTAATCCCAGCACTTGAGAGGCAGAGGCAGGCAATCTTTGGGAGCCTGATACCAGCCTGCTCTATAAAGCAAGTTCCGAGAAACCCTGTCTCAGGGAGGAAAGAAGATTTATTTTCACGTGCCTGAGTATTTTGTCTACATGCATATTTGTGGACCGCCAGTGTATCTGTATCTTCATTGGCCTGGTGAGGGCATCAGCTTCCTAGAACTGGAGTTACAACTAGTTGTGGATTCTGAGAACTGAACCCAGGCCCTAGTAACTGCTAAGCCATCTTAAGCCATCTCTCAGCCTGCCCTGCCCCGCCCCGCCCCGCCCCCCCCCCCCCCTGCTTTTTGAGACAGGCTCTTACTGCATAGCTCTGGCTGTCTTGGAACTCCCTATGTAGATCAGACTGGCCTTGAACTCACAGAAATCCTCCTGCCTCTGCCTCCCAAGTACTGATGAAAGGTGTGCGCCAACCCTCCTGATTGTGTAGCCTTCTGAATATATTTTTCTTGGGGTTTCCTGGCCCTTTCCCTCTGTGAGCTGGATACAGAACCCTGAACCCTGTGCATGATAGGCAGATGATGCCTCAACCGAGTTCCCTTACTGTTTTACATACACACAATATTGGAAGATGTAACTATAAATGTGAATGTGTTTCTCGACATTGAATCCAATGCCTTATGCGTGTTAGGCAGGCACTCTGCCAGTGAGCAACACCCCAGGTCCCATTTCCATGCATTGAAAAAATAAATAATAATTCTTGGGTGGAATTAGCATAATTCATTTATCCATTCCTTTACTCATAGATTTTGAGATTGTCTTTTTTAAAAATACCCATCCCACTACCACCCTGCACACAGATATGAATGCAATTAGAAGAAATTTCTTTTCTTTTTGAGATAACTATGTAGCTCCAGCTTGCCTGGAACTCATAGAGATCTACCTGCCTCTGCCTCCCTGAGTCCTGGGATTAAAGGTTTATGCCAAATTAGGCCTCCCTTGACCTGGGATTGAACCCAGGACGCCCATGCCCTGAGTGAGAGCACTGACTCCTAACCACTAGACCACCAGAGAACTTCAGCAATTTCTGAAAGCTAGAATTATTGGGTCAAAGTAACAAAGATGTCAGCTTTGCTATATTTTTCAACAAATTTGTTTTTATCTTTTTCTTTTCAGACAGAGTCTCATGCAGCCCAGGCTAGACTCAAACTTCCCAAGGAGCTGCTGAGAACGGCCTTGATCTCCTGATCCTCCTGCCTCCAGCCAAGTGTTGGGATTACAGGCCTGCAGCATCACACCTGGCTAAACCCATCTTTTTCTCCCATTCTGTTGTTTTCAGACAGGGTTTCTATGCATAGCCCTGGCTCTCCTGAGCTCACTATGTGGACCAGGCTGGCCTCAAACTCACAGAGATTCACCTGCCTCTGGCATTGAAGGCTTGTACTACCTTGCCTGGCCTTAAAACCCATCTTTTGATTGATAAGCTGATAAACCACACTATTTTGTGTTGTATATCTGCCATTACCATGTTTTGTGGTGAGTTTATAACCACCTGCTTTGCAGGGAACACTACTGACCTCCACTTCCAGGCCAGGCCTTTTCAGATGAAACACGTTTTAGCTGATCTTGGTTTCAGTGGTCACAACACAGCTCTGTAGCAATGAAAGGCTCCGGTCTTCTGCTATAAACATGAATGTAATTCAGAAGTTGGCGGTTTGAGATGTTAGGCCATGCTGGTGATAAGGGCTAATGGTTTTTGACTTAAAAGAATTATTTTGCTAGACACTGACCATCTCTCCATTCCAAGGCTTAGATAGAATACACAAAGAATACACAAAATGGCCCAGCTGCCAGGCCCAGCTGACTCTGGGATGGGAGTTCAGCACACTTGAAGGTTCTGGGCTGGACACCTGTAACACAGCTGCCAGGCCCAGGGGACCCTGGGGTTGGGGTTGAGCATTATCTGAAGAGACTTTACTAGATGGTCCCAGGAGGCAGGACACCAGTGCTTGGAGTAACTTGCCTGCAGCTGAGCTTGGCACAGCAGGGCTCCAGTGCAGGTGGCTGGACAAACAGCGAGGGCGTGGCCACTAGGTCGTCTTACAGTTGAATGCTACTCGGAATTGCCCTATTATAAGAGGAGTGGGGAGGAGGCTAGTGCTAGGGACCAGGTGCCTACCCAACTTCCTGGAAGGAGCTATGCTATGAAGAATGACAGGGGAGACAAGGAGGAAGAGGAAGAGGAGGAGGAGGAGGAGGAGGAGGAGGAGGAGGAGGAGGAGGAGGAAGAGGGGGAATGAAAAGGGTGACTCAGGGACAAGGTTGAAATGCAGACACACAAGAGGGAAGCAGACATTAAAATAGTAAGGTTTGTCCAAGTCACCTGCAGATAGGCTGCACTGTCTATCAGGAAGTCATATTTAGTCCTTGATAAACTCTCGTGAGCTTGTCCCCGGGTCATCTACCCTTATAGACGAGGGAATCAGAGTTCAAATATCAGCTGAACTGATCCCAGCACAGGAGCCTATGAGGATGGATAGCCTGGCCGAGTGACAGGCTGTCACGGGGCACAGAGGGAAGAGACCATGGGGACAGGAGGTGGAGGGTTTTAGAGGCAAAAATGGAGGGATACCTCAGCCTTGCAGGCGTGAGGACCCAAGTTCTATGACCCAGAACCCATGTGGAAAGCAGGAAGTAGAGACACAGGTTTATGATCCCAACACTGAGAAGGTAGATCCAGGCAGATCTCTGGGGTTCATGAACATCTAGAGCGTGTGTGTGTGTGTGTGTGTGTGTGTGTGTGTGCTAAAAGGAAGTGGCAGGACGTCCTTGAGGGACAGTGCTGAAGTGATGTAGCCGTTTAAATAATCTGGCTTTCATCCTTTCATCTGACACATCAGAAAATGACCAACATCACAAAGAAAATAATGACAGTAGGACCCACTTTCTGGTGCAGTGGCACCTGCACACTCGAGTGTGGAAGGGTGTGCAGGAACTGCAAGGCAAAGCCAGGACTCGAAGGATAAGTAGAGGATATGCTTGCTTACTTCCACAGATTCATGAAACCTGTGTCCCCACCCAGTTCCAGGCCTCTGGGACCCCCATGGCAAAGCATGGCTTTCTTCTCAGCACGCTTCCTTCCTGTGTGTACACGTATATGGTGTGCACTCACATGTGTATGGTGTTTGCCTATGTCTGAGCACACATTTGTGTGGAGGCCAAAGGTCGATGTCCGATGTGTCCTTCGATTTCTCTCTCCTTTGTCCAGTGAGGAAAGGCTTCTCATTTTAACCCAGAATTTGCCGGCTGGACTGGTCTAGGTCATCATCCCTCCCTCTGCCTTCCATGTGCTGGGATTCCAGGCAGGCCTCCTCTGCCCACCATTGATATGGATGCTGGGGTCTGAACCCAGGCCCTCATTCTGTGTAACAAACATTTTACCCATGGAGCCACATTCCCAGTGTCAGCCAGTGCACTTTCAATCCTTGCCAGTGGACTTCTAGGTGGAGAAGCCACATCTAATTTATCCGTGTGGAAGCTAGTTAGTGTCAGGTTGGAATGGGAAGCACACCCCAGCTTTGCATTTCTCCCATCGACTTTATCTTTCAGATTTCAGCTGAGTTACTGCCTACGTTTTTGAGTAGAAGCTTTGGGCTTGACGTGGGGTGTCAGGCAATTTTTGTGCAGTACAAACTCGATTTTCAAGTTGAAGCAGGAGGGAAGAGCGTGCTTTCCGCTCATTCTTCCCGTGACTCACATTGTACCTGAAAGCATGGCCAGGGCTGCCATGGCACACGGCAAGTTGAAACTGCTTTGTGGATTTGGCTCCGCTGTTCCCTTGGATGTTTTGTTTGTATTTCCTCCACAGCAGCTGCCCCGTGTCTATCTGTAAAACTCCTCTTCCTCCTTCAAAGCCCGACTCAAATACCTCTTCTTCTCTGCAGCCTTCATCATCTCCAGCTCCGGGTTCCCATAATCCTTTGTTCACACTTGTGCTCTGATACATCCATTTGGCTTCTCAGTGTTTGTGTATGTGCTCCCTGCTTTGCCCTAAGGTGGAGCTCCATGAGGGCCTCGAGAGTGCCTGTCTCTTTCCTGGTGTCAAGATGAGGACTGGTGGATTCTGCTTTCAGGGCTTCCTATGCCAATGCCAGCACCGTCTCCTTTGTTCTCAGTGGTGGGGCGCTGAATCCACCCTGATGCATAGTGACTGGCATGTCCTCTGGGAATGGCTGTCAGGGCTGGGTGGCTTCATGGGCATTGCCAGCCATTGTTAAGCCCATGATGGGTGGGGTTAAGAAGAGATTCCTGAGACACACATAGTACTCAGCCTCCCTCTTCACATGCGAAGGATGGCGGCTTGCTTTCACCCCACCGGTCCTCCCAAGCCAAATGTGTTTAATCTTCTACACGTTCCACTCATTAACTGCCCCCTAAAACAGTAATTAAGCACCCCATTTTAAAGGGAAGTGATCCTTGTAAACATCATCTCCCACGCATAGCGACTCTCACACTGTTGGTATTGTGACAGCTGAGTAAAAAGGCCTGTAATATGTGGGTTTCTGGTTTTTGTTTTTTTACCTTGAGGGAACAAAGGCTCCCTCAAATGAGATACCGAGCATCTCAAAAGAGCCAACAGAACAATACAGACTCCTATTTCATGTGCAGCTTTATTACAGACACCCAGGGAGGGTTACCCAACAATAACAAGAGAGTCTGGTGATTGTTAAAACTTGTGAGGTGGGGACAACGACCAGGAATGTGTATAGGTTGTTAAGGATGCTGTCACCTGAGGCCAGCCTAAGCAAGCAGTAGACACCAACGGGTGTCCCTCAGTACCTTTCAGTAGATCTCTTCAGTGTGCAACCAAACCTCTTTATTAAAAATGTCTTCTACCAGCTGTTGTGCTGTACAATACGACTTTCACCCCCACACCACCACTAAAAAGCCCATATCTAAATTTTCTAGGATTTTGGTCATTTATTGGTCAGAAACTTTAGATTCTGTCATCACCAGATTTGAATTGGCTCATTTATTGGCTAGCCCTCCCCCCTCTCTGTGCTCCAACCAGAAAACCTCTCCTGTAACTACGTCTAAGTACCACAGAACACACAGGGACACTGACCTCATACAGCTCTTTCTGATTGGCTTGGTGCCCAAGAGCACCATGGGAAAGGCCTTGGCAGTTGGGATTCAGATATTGACAGTTGTAACTGGTGGGCTAGGCTTGGGGTCCTACATGATGAGTCAAGTTCCTGAGAAAAGAGGCAAGCAAAGTAAGGAAGCAGGCTAGACTCTGCAGGAGGACTACTGTGCTGGGAAAGTGTGGAGTAGCCAGGAGCTGACACAGGACCCCACAAGGAGACCGTCGTCTGGGAAGGGGTAGACTGTGTGCTTTGTAAAGAGAAGGAGGTATGACTGAAAACAAAACCAAAATACGATTTGGGCTCCTGCCATTTCAGAGTTGGGCACTAGAAAAGGATGTGTGTGTCACTGTTGGAGGGAAAGAGTCACTGTGACTGAGGCCAGGGATGGCGGTACAGAAATACAAACAGAAGGAGAGTATACTGCAGGCCCACTGGAGCTCAGGGGAGCAGCACTCCCCTCCAGGCTGACCTCCAGCTGGCCATCTTGTTTCTAGGCTCTGCTTGGAGGGGTGTGCGAGTTTCAGATTGAAAGTTGTAAGTCATTCATGATAGCGTGTACCTGTTCTCTCAGAATTGAAGAAGAAGAAGAAGAAGAAGCAGGAGGGGCAGGAGCTTCAGACAGCTTTAATTAGATGAGACTGTCTCAGAGAGAGAGAGAGAGAGAGAGAGAGAGAGAGAGAGAGAGAGAGGGGGGGGGGAGGGACGGAGGAGTAAGAGGAGGGAGAAAGAGTTTTAATTAAATGTATTTTTTAGACAGGATCTCATCATATAGTCCTTGGAACTCACAGCAATCCAACTGCCTCTGCTTCCTTAGTGCAGGGATTAGAGGACTGCACCATCACCCCCAGTTTTCATTTTAAAGAAAGGCTAAGCTCTATCAGAAAATATGGGGTGTAACTACCAATACTACAGAGCAGTCATATTTTGAAGTAACATTAATGGTAAGAGCTATGGCAATTCAGAGAAAAAGACTTCCTGGGAAGGCAGAGTCTTAAAGGGATTCTGCCGGAAACTCAGGCAGAAACTCTTGAAACACTGAGAGATTAGAACTCCTTGAGAAGTGAGACACACGTTGATGCTGTTGGGCTGTTTCAACCACGGTGCTTTCTTTGTGCCACCAGGATCTTCTATAGGTTTCCACAATTGTCACCAGAGGCCCTGACTTCCCACGTTCTGTTCCTGTGTGCCCCCAAGGTGGCTGCCCAAGAGGTCCTCACTGAGCCCATGCAGCCAAGCAGCTGCAGACTGAAACTTGAAGCCAAAAGGCAAGTGTTTAGATTTGGAGTAAGAGTCATGTGATGGCGAATCTTAATTGCCAGGCTGAGGGGTTCTGGTGTCCCCTGTAATATGGATATCTGGGCATGTCTGGGGGGGGGTTATAGTGACTGCGTTAGTTGAGGTGGGAAGACCCACTGTGGGTGACACTATTCTGGGGCTGGAGTCCTGTATGAAAGACAGTGAGCTGAGCATGCGTTCACTGAGTCTGCTTCCTGTTTGTGAATGTGACGGGACCAGCTGCCCCTAGACCCTTACTGACTTGACTTCCTCACTATGATGGACTGTGCCCTTGAACTATGAGCTGGAGTAAACCCTTCTTATCTCATGTTGTTTTGTTGGGATATTTTAATCACAGCAACAGAAAAATTCAACTAAGACAGATTGTATATAATGAGAAGTTACTTTCTTAGAGAAAATGTTCTTGAGGAAGTAAGAGAACAGTAAATTAATTTTTATCTATGTGGGTATCTGTAGAATTCATATGTGGTACATTTTACTACCTAAGGTGAGAACTTCTGCCTTGGCTCACTTCAGTTTGTGTTTTAGAACAGCTGGAGTATCCCTTATCGAACACAGGTGCCATCAGAAGGGCTTGGGATTTGTTTCAGTTTGTTTTCTATTACTGTGATTAAAGAAAGAAAGAAAGAAAGAAAGAAAGAAAGAAAGAAAGAAAGAAAGAAAGAAAGAAAGAAAGAAAGAAAAAGAAAGGAAGGAAGAAAGAAAGAAACTTGAGGGGGGCAGGTGCGTGTATTTTAGCTTACATCTCTCAGGTCACAGTCTATCACGGAAGGAAGTCAGGACAGGAACTCAAGGCAGGAACCTGGAGGCAGGAGCTGATGCAGAGGCCATGGAGGGGTGCTGCTTACTGGCTTGCTCCTCATGGCTTGCTCAGCCTGCTTTCTTATACAACTCAAGACCACCTGCCCACAGGTGGCACCCACCCCTCTGCCAATCATTAAATAAAGAAAATGCCCTACAGACTTGCCTAAAAGCAGTCTTGATGGAGATATTTTCTCAATTGAGGTTTCTCTTCCCAGATAAAGTTAGCTTGTGTCAAGTTGACAAAAAAAATAAAAATAAAAAAAAAACATCTAAGGGAGGATTTCAGATTTCTTTAGGAATTGCATATATGTAAAATGTAAGATTAAATGTGAAATACATTTGGCTTCATAGACGCTCTATGAAACTAATTATAAACCATATTTTTAGTGTGTCTGCATTTTGACTTTCATCTATCACGTGAGGCTGCTCAGTTTCAGGTTCATATTAGCACTCAAAAACTTTCTGATTTAGTTTTTAGATTTCGGATTACAGATGTTTAATCTGTATACATAAATGCTGCTAAATGGATGTGCATGTCTGGTTGTGGTGACACACGCCTGGGATTATAGCATTGGGAGGCTGAAACAGGACGAGTGAGTTCTAGGACAGCCTGGGCTGCAGGATGAGACCGTATCTAATATAAACAAACAAACAAATAAATAAATAACAGATTATGCAAAACAGTAGATGGCTAAGAGAATTTTCAGATACGTATTCATCTTCACATTGGCTCTCTTGAAAGGTGAGATCAACACATCATGCATTTAAAAGTTCACATTCTAGGCAGACTAACTTTATTTTCTACCCCCTCAGGAGAAAGAAGTTCACTATGAAGAATACAATTTTCTCCCAACATTGTCTTGCCCATTGCCCAAATGCCATGAGCAAGTGACAGAGTCAGAAAGTGTAAGGACTGTGAGAGGACAGCCACTGCTCCTAGGGTGTCTCAGGTGAAGCGATGTATCTCGGAGCAGGTAATACCCTTCCCCCTGACTTATCCAAGTGGCTCGCAGAGAAATGTGAACATGACCTTTGCTGAAGTAATGGCGAAGAAAAGTGTATGCCTGTTGAAAAATCTCTGACCTCCAGCTAGTTTTAGAGACGATGTGAAGGAGATATTTTTAGGATTGGCTTCATGCTTGGTCCAAGATACATGAATATATCTGTACATCTGTATCTCTGTATCCAGAGAGAGAGAAGGGGCAGTGGGAAGGGAGGGTGAGAGGGTCTCATGTGCAGCAGGCTGCTTCTTGATTTATTGTGCAGCCAAAGATGACCTTGAACTTGTGGTTCTTCTGCTGCCACCTCCCAGGTGTTGAAGCTGTAGGGAATGCAGGTGTGCACCACCATAGCTCATCAGTGCTGTGCTTCGGATGCAAGTCAGGGCTTTGCGCATAAGTAAGTCAGCATGCCACTGAGTAACCTCTCTGGCCCAAGTGTGATTTATTTTATTCAACAAAAATGTCACTGTCAGGCTGAGTATGTGGTTTGCTCTGGTAACCTTAGTACCCAGAAGACTGGAGCAGGAATATCTTTAGTTTGAGGCTAGCCTGAGCTGCATAGCAGGATTTGTTCTCAAAATACCCCAAATCTAAAACCCCACTCCCCCAAAAGAACTTATCAACCCAACTTTGTCAATAACTACTAAATATCACTCTCAAATAGGTTTCCATGCTTTGCAAGCTATTTTTTTAAATCAAAGATAACCCATTTAAAATAGTTTCCTATTTTTTATTTTTTTGCATACCTCCTGTAGGCCCTTCTTGGTCTCTTTCTCCAGGGTGGTGTTCTGTGGTTCCTCAGTGGTGGTAATGCCTACTTTTGTGGTCAGAGCACACTCTGGTAAGTGTGGCCTGTTTCCTGGGTTTTTCAGTCAGCTGCATTTTGGATGGGCCACCACATGACCTTTGGGTTTGGTGAATGCCTCCTCACTACTACTTCACAGGGGACTTTGCATTTTGGGTCCTTTCCATCCACTGCCCTGCAAGCAGGGATGCAGAGCCTGGAGCCAGCGATAATGCAACCAGCGTGTAACATGACTGCCATCAAACCCCAAGGGAAGGCCTGTGCTCCAGCAACAACCTTGCATTCCAGAATTCATGGGTGCAAGACATTTTCCAGAGGTGACTCCTGATTCCTGCTTTCTCCTGGGGCCTCTTAGGAGGTAGATTGAGTGTGTGGTTTTGTTTGAACTGTATGCAGTCTAGAACCACAAGCTTTAGCTTCTGAGGGTTGGGAATGGGGATGTTAAAATCCAAAGTGACAAGTACATTTTCACATGCTACATTGAACAGCTTCATACAGAGGACAGGTGTAGGTAAAGATGTGAAGTTGGGGAACACCAAGAGTTCATAGTGGCAATGTGAGAGGGTGAGGATTACCCTGAGTTTTCCAACTCAAGAAAGCACTTGTTATTTCTTTTACTAATAGAGTTTTCAAAGTTACCTTTTATCTGTCTTGTGTGTGAGTGTACCTGTGCGGACACACAGGTACCACGGGGTGCACGTGGAGAGCAGAGAACAGCTTGCAGGAGTTCGTTCTTCTCACCAGCATGTGGAGCCAGGGACTGGAATTTAGTCAATCCCAGTTTACTTGGTGGCCCCTTAACAGCATGTTTGAAAAAGCTTTTAGGGAGAAATTGAGTCAGAGTCGGGGTTGGTGTTGCCTCTTTCATTCACTGTCCTGGTTGGCACCCGGGGTCACTAATATGGCAGTCTGTTCCAGTGTTTCTGGGGCAGCGGAAGCATCCAGGGCTTGAATCCTCTGACAAATTACTGCCCTACAGAATTCCAATCCCATGGCTCACCGTGGTAAATAACGCACCACTGGCTGGATTAGTCTCACTAACAGAATCTAAGACCCTGGCAGGGCCTTGAGGACCGGTGTGTTTTGTTATCTTATTCCTTTAGTGGCTGTGCAGTGAGAGATTGTCAGTGATGCTCTCTTGTCTTTAGAGAGCATCTCCTCTGTGCTGGGGTGTCGCAGGCACCTCATGTAGGTTCTGGTTTGTTGGTGATATCAAAGTCTCACGATATCAAGGTACCATGGCCTTAATTAGAGGATGAAGTTACTGATGCCCAGTCACCCACTAGACAGCCCGTGGTAGCTTTTTGACCCTGTGTGTTTCTATCAACACGGCTGTCTGTAGGCCCAGCCCCACTTCTCTATTGTCAGAACAGACTACCTAATAGCCAGGCATGTGGCTTTATTACCTGTACCCACATCTTAAAAAAAAGATCTGTTTTTGTGCCTGTGTTGTTGAGCAAATGAATCCTCACTGTCCCTTCCTCTGGCTGTGGTAGTGGCAAAGAGGCCCACTCTCAAGATGGAAGTTCCTGTTTGTTCATCCCCAAGGCAGCCAGAGCTCTGACTTGATTTTACACGCTGTCTTAGTTTTCCATTGCTGTGAAGAGACTCCATGACCAAGGTAAAAGAAAATGTCTTTTGGGGTTCATGATTGCAGAGCCCATGACCATCATGGTGAGGAGCATGGCGACAGGCAGGCAGGCATGGTGCTGGAGCAGTAGCTGAGGGTGAGAGAGGGTGGTGGGTGGAGGGGAGCGCTGCTAAGTGGGAATGGCATGGGCTTTTGAAATCTCAAAGCCCACTTCCAGTGACACACCTCCTCCAACAAGGCCACACCTCCTAATCCTTCCCAAACAAGTCACACCAACTGGGGTCCAAGCATTCAAACATATGATCCTCTGGGGGCCATTCTCATTCAAATCCCCCACTCACTTGCTACTACTGCCTGTTAGTGTTCTGGCCAGCCAGAGCAAGGTAGGGAAACCAGGAAGCAGCCAGGGAATCATCACTGGAGGAGGCTTATTAAGAAGAATGCTTAAGGCTGCCAGCCTGCAAGCCTTTGCTGATGGGGGGCAACCTTGCTTTTGAGCCAATGCCTTGGGTTGTGCCACCCCTGGAGTCAGGATGCTCTTTGAAAGCATTGTGAGATGGCCGCAGAGGGAGGCAGGAGAGCTGGGCACCTCCTGGATCTTTATTTTTCTTTTCTTTTTTAAAAAATGAATATGTATGTTTGGCCTGCTTGCATGTGTATCATGTACTTGTCTGGTACCCTTGGAAGTCAGAAGAGGGTGTCATATTCCTTGGAAGTGGAGTTACAGATGGTTATGAACTGTATATGTGCTGGGACCTGACTCCAGGTCCTCTGTAAGAGCAGTAAGTGCTCTTAAACTCTGAGCCATCTTAGTCCTGGACACCATTTTTTTTTTTTAAAGCAGGAAGTAAGGACTCAAAGGTTGTGAACAGAATCCACTTAGGGTGAGTCCCCTGCATCTGACATCTGAGCCTGGCCAGAGACCTCTGGCTAATCAGATTCTCAAAGGGCAGCATTATACTCTACACCTGAACGCACACATTGCCAGTTATCAAAACACAATGAAGTATGCTAAGATTCAAAGGGCACTAATGTGATGATTCGTGGATCTTCAGGCTCTTACTGCAGGTCCTGGGATCTTCAGTACCGCCATCATCTTGGATGCGCCACACAGCAGAAAAAAAGCCACCAGATTTAAAGTTGCCAGCCACACTTCCACCTAGATTGCCTTTAGCAGTTTACCCCATGGGATTGTCCTGATGGAGACATGCATGAGGAATGGGGGTTGTTGGTAATTGCTCATTAGCTACAAGGTCCTCAGACTGCTCACTGACAGTCTGTGATGTGATTTCCAGTGTGCTCTGAAGTAATTCATTACGGTACATTCTAAAGGAACACAGCTTCCTGAGCAGCAGGGCTTGCAGCGAAGACACTGATGCTTGTTCAAGGGCCAGGAAGAATGCTAAACACTGTGCTTAACATGTGAAGTAAAGCTGGTACTCATGAGAAGTTCAAACATTCAAGTTTAAAAGCCCAGGCAAGAGAGACGGCTCAATAGTAAAGTGAGGGCTACCTTTGCAAGCATGAGGATTTGAATTCAGTACCCAGAACCCAAAGAAAAAGGCCAAGCGAGTTATTGAGAACTTGTGATCTCAGCATCTGGGAGGCAGAAAACAGTGGCTCCCTGAGGCTCACTGGCTAGTCAGCACAGCCTGCTTGTTAAGACTAAGGAAGGTGTGCTGGTCTGAGAGAAAATAGCCCCCAAAGGCAGGAACTCCTAAGTAACACTTAGGAGGTGTGGCCTTGTTGGAGGAAGTGTGTCACTGTGGGGTTGGGCTTTGAGGTCTCCTTTGCTCAAGCTACACCCGGAGAGACAGACCACTTCCTCTTATCTGCATATCAAGTTGTAGCCAGCACCATGTCTGCCTGCATACCGACATGCTCCCCACCATGATGATAATGGACTGAACCTCTGAAACTGTAAGAGCCACCTCAAGTAAATGTTCTTCTTTGTAAGAGTTGCCATGGTCATGGTGTCTCTTCACAGCAACAGAAGCTCTAACTGAGACAGGTGGCTAGGGAATGAGAAGGACAGACACATGGACACAAGCGCAGGAAAGCTGAGGCTCCACAAGGCCATATGCTCTGTTGGACCAAGTACTTCCACTGTAGCCCCTAACCTCAGCCTGGTTATTAGGTGCAGCCCAGGGGAAGGGGATCCCTAGTCTCTGTAGGTGGTCTCTGCTGGCTGAGCAGTTCTGAAGTTGCTAGTCTTTTCACACTGGTCATTCATTGACACTTGGAGGGAACGCTGTGATTATGCCCTTTGAATGTCACTCTGGTACCACTTTGCCACTCCTATGGGGGCTGAGGCGTTGAAGTCCTCAACATGGCCACGCCCATGTCAACAATATGATACACATTCACTCAGGGCTTCATCCACCTAGGGCTTCTGCTCCTTACATACCTTCGCAAACAAGGCCATACCTACCAATCCTTTCCAAACAGCCACCAACTGGGAATCAAATATCTAAATGCTGGAGAATTATAGGGACATCCCATTCAAATCAACACACACACACACACACACACACACACACACACACACACACACCCCACATGCACATACACACAGCACATACGTACACACACACCCCACATACACATACACACATGTACATGCACACACACATACACACACCCCACATGCACATACACACAGCACATACATACACACACATACCCCACATACACATACACACATGTACATGCACACACACACACACACACACACACACACACACACACACACACAGAGTGAATAAAATCAAGCCCCTTCCTCTGTGCTTTACTTCAGTCTTCTTAGAGACCAACTTGTGTAGCCTGTTGCTTTGATGGCGGTGTCCTTTGCCGTACAGAACTTTTCAGGAGGTCCTGTTTATTGTTGGCACAGACTCATTCTTAGTCTCCATGTTTCTGAAAGTGTATCAACTATGAGGGAAGGAATGATTTTTGCGGTGTACATCTTGCTGGTTGAATGCATACTTAGCTTGCAGCCTACTAAAACAAACACCTACACCAAACTCGAGTGGCTTTCTCTTTAGAGTCGGGTGATTTCCAGTGCACCCCTTTACCTGTGTAGCCATCAGCCTAGTACCACTGAACACACTGCTCTCACTTTGGAAAGGATCTTGTACCTCACATGCCAGCGCAAACTCTGTCTTTACTGCCTATCCTAAGTTTTGCCTGAATGGAATAGAAATACGTGGTCTTTGGGCCTTGCTTCTCTTCCTTAGCAAAGTATTTTTTAAAAAATTTTATTTTTATGTGTATGAGTGTTCTGCAGGCATGATCTGTGTGTGCCTGGTGCCTGTGGAGGCCAGGAGAGGGTGTGAGGTCCCCCAGGGCTGGAGGTACAGATCGTTGTGAGCTGCCATGTGGGTTCTGGGTAACAAGTCTGGGTTCTTTGGAAGAGCAGCCAGTGCTCTGAACCACTGACCCATCTATGCAGCCCCTTACCAAGATAGTTTGAAGGCTCACCCATCCTTCTGCATGAATTTATCTGTCACTGGGGAGTTGTGCTCCAGATCACAGATGTCTCATGGTACATTCATTTGCGTTCTTCGCGTTTTAAGGATGTTTTGGCTTTTGCTTGCTATGAATTATGATCCAGTGAACATTCATGCACACATTTTAGTATGGACATCCGGTCCTCACTTCAGAGGCTGGATAGCTAGAAGTAGAGTTACTTGGTCTTATGACAAATGAATATTTAACTGAACAGAAAACCCTGTCAAATTGTGCTGCAAACTAATTGTTTAATTTATATTCCAGCTAGTAATGTGTGTGAGTTCCCCCAACACTGGGTTTTCTCTGACTTTTTTAACATTGATGTATTTAGTGGCTGGGGAATGATGTCTTGTTATTTTCATTTTCATTTTCCTAAGAACTTACAATAATGACTACCTTTCTATGTAGCTTCTTAGCACCAATGCATACTCTATGACAATGCGTTTATTCAGGTTTTTTGTCCATGTTTTCCTGGGCTATTGCTTTCTTTTTTTATTTCTGTGTGAATTCTTTATATTCTGAAAATAAGCTGAACATCTCTCTGTGTATGAAACGTGATCTCTACGTGCTATGTAGACAGAGATATTGATTGGCTCGTATTTTCCTTTCATCTGTGGCTTCTCTCTTAACTACTTTCACATTTGAAGAGTGAAAGTCTTTAATTTTGATGAGATTTAAACTTTTTCATTTATAGATTATAATTTGGGTGTCATATCTGAGAACACACACTGAGTTCAAGGTCACACAGACTCTACTTTTCATTTCTCCTGCAAGTTTTACAAAACCAAGATGATTTCCTCAATTATTCTGAAGACTAGATGGAGCTAATGTCCTCTGCAGGGCTCTCTTTGGCCAGAGTCAGAAGTAACGTAGGTTAGATCTGTAAAGCTGTGAGTTTCTCTTGTCTAGAGTGTCCTTAAGAGGACTGCATGTGACCTCAGAGCCTGCAAACAGTGGCCTTGGTGGTGGTGACACACACCTTTAATCCCAGCACTTGGAGGCAGAGGCAAATGGATCGCTGTGAGTTTGAGGCCAGCCTGGTATACAGAGCTAGTTCCAGGACAGCCAGGGCCACACAGAGAAGCCCTGTCTCAACAAAACCAAAGTCCAAACCAAAGCAAACCCAGTGACCTTGGTAATTGGCTCCTCCAGACTTTCCTAAGGTCCAATGTGAGGTCTTACTCACTCAGAAGAATTAGGACAGACTTCCTGTTTTCTAGGACCGAATAGAACCCTCTCTTTGGGAGAGTGCTCACTGGGCTGGTGCAGGTCCCGTTTGCTCAGTGAACCAGGAGGAGGTGATTCCTGTGGATGAACGCGCTGACAAGGCTGTGCTTCCCCGGTGTCTCCTCACTTCCAGGTATTTCTCTAGGTAATGAAGCACTGTGTCTTAGCTGAAAGACACACCTCATATGACTGTCAGTCTTTTGTAAAGGTATGATTTATTTTTCCTTTAATTAAAATAAAGTTACATTATTTTCCCCTCCCCTTTTCTCATTTTAGCCCTTCCCTTCCCCCCAGGGAAGATATTCCGCCATTTGAAATCAATACAGTTTATTAAACGTATTTCTTTGAGGCAATCCTCCAACTCTTTCCATGCCCCGCCCCACATCCCATCTCAAAAGCGTGGCTCCTTTAATACATAAATATATAAATACAGCCTCCCAGATCCAACTGGTGTTGTTGTAGGCACACAGTTTCAGAGCTGACTGCTTGATAATGGATAACCAGTTTGGGAACTCTGCAGCACTCATTAGCTGCCCTTGTCTAGGGCGGGGACCATGAGATTTCTGCCTTCTGTATCAGCACGTCTATTAGTGTTGTCGTTGTTCCGGTCCTGTTTAGGCCACCATATTGTTGTGGTAGGGTGGGTGTAGCTTCCTGTCGGACACAATGTGACGGGTCATGCTGGTCCTCTGGCTCTGCAGTCTATCTGCCCTTCTTCCGCAATGGTCCCTGAGCCTTAGGTGCAGGACTTGTGTTGTAGCTGGATCCACTGGGGCCGGGCACTCCACAGTCAGTGAGTCTTTGTTGGACCAGCTGTGCTTCTCAGTTCTCTGTCTGCTGCAAAGAGAAGCATCTTTGATGAGGGGTGAGACTTGCATCATTAGGCAAAGATGTTGCATGAGCTTTGGGTCTGTAAGTATGATTTATTTTAAATTGACACTCTGTGGAGTTCAGTCTGCGCATGCGTGCACACACACATTTTACATTTTGCAATGATCAATCAGAGTGGTCAGCAGGTCCTTCATCACAGACATTTATTTCATAATCCTCTCTACCAGCTACTTGAAAGCATTCAATTAAAACCTGTTCTCTAGACTGTTGGCATATGTTCCTCCCACCCGTTTGGACCCTTGTGTCCAATGCCTATCCTCTGCCTAGTCCTCCTCACTGTGCTTTCCAGGCTCTGGGAACCAAAGTTCGGATCTGTACTTGTTTGAGATCATCATTTTGGTCACTGTGTTAGTGAGAGCATGAGTCATGGATGTCATGAGGCTCTTTGTGCATGCTTGAGCTCAAGACCTCATTGCTCCTGTCATTGGAGAAGAGTGGCTGTGACTTCTTCAGTGCTATCACTGATCACCGTGTATCAGCCCTCACTTAACAGATGAAGGTCTCAAGGTGGGTGAAGTGTGCTGACACTCAGGAAGGTGAGGCTGGAGGATTGCTCCAAGTTTGAGGCCACCCTGAGTTGCCCATAAGACCCTGTCTCAGAAAACAGAAACTCTTAGAGCTAGATGTTGCATGGTTTTATCTTTTGAGTATCTTCGGAGGTCAAAAGCACACAACCAATAAGCAGCTCTACATGACCAGATCCTGTTGGTTCATTTTGTATTCTGCTTTTCTTAGGATACAATGGGATCTCTCTATGTTGTCCAGGTTGGCCCGGGACTTCCAGGCTCAATGATTCTTCTGTCTCGGCTTCACAAGCAGCTAGGACTGTGGGCATTCACTTTACCCAGCTAGACAGCTGTATTCTTTTTTTTTTTTTTCTAAAAAAAAGGTTACTATATAGCTTAGATTGGTCTAGAGTTAGCTATGTAGATTAGACTGGCCTTGAGCAGGCCTCCTGTCTCTCTCTGAGACAGAGTGCTGGGATTACAGGCATGAACCACTATGCCTCACCAGATAAGACTTTAAAATAGTTTAAAAATTAATTAGTTAATTAATTTGACATGCATGGTTGTTTTGACTGCATGTGCATCTGTGTACCAAGTGTATGCTTGGTACCCAAGGAGGCCAGAAGAGAGCATCAGATCCCCTGCAGGGCTGTGAGCTGCTCCGTGGGTTCTGGGAACCAAGCCCAGGGCCTGTGGAAGAGCAGCAAATGCTCTTAAACACCGAGTCATCTCTCTAGCCCCCAGTTCAGATTTTGTAATGATTGAATTCAGATTCGGTGAGATTTGGGGGCAGTGGGGACAGTGTGAAGAAGATGAAAAGCCTTTCACTTTGGACTGTTTCGGATTTCTGACCCGACGGATGGGTTGCCTTGTCGTTCTTAGTGACCAAGGCTGCTTTGAGGGAAGCAACTGTCATAGCAGAGGCTGTGGAGAAGCTGAGGTCTGGGTGGGTCTGGCAGGAGCCTGCATCCTGAAAGCATTTCTGAGTGAACATTTTGAAGAGGAAAGATCCTCGCTGTGCTTATATCATTCTTTTCCAGAGGGAAGGTATTCTGCCATTTGAAATAAACACGATCCATCAAACAGGTTTCCTCATCTGCCATGGACTCTAGAACCACTGTACTTGTTCCACAGACACTTGCAGATACCTGGGAAAGCTTTTGCTCTGGGGTGTGTGGGTGAACTCATAGCCTGTGAAGCTGAGGTGTTTCAGGCCCCTTGAGAGCTAAGTGACAGAGTCGAGGGCAGCGGGAAGCACCTTTAGTCACCAGGTCAAGGACACTCCTGTGAATGTTTGCTATGTTTCCATGGGAAACAAAAGCCCCCATCCACAGACCTTCTCTCCTTAATTAGGAGCATCTTGACAGCTCCATCCATGGAACTTCTCTCTTTAGGGTTAAGGAGACCCCTGGCAATTTTTCCAATAGCGCTTCCCAGAGCAGTAACAGGAGCAAGATGTAGTCCCACAGGAGACCCATGCCGTCAGCTTCATAGACAAGCTTATGGAAGTCAGTCAATGTTGCTGTTTCCAGTGTTACCCCGTCGTCCCCCCCCTTCCCCCCCCCCCGTCCCCCCTCGTCCCCCCCCCCCTACATTTCACAGGTCCATGCTGGTGGCATTACTCATGTTCAGGGCCACTCTAGGCTTTTTGTTGTCACCAGGGTTGTGCACATATCAATACATGATCAGTCACATTGGCGGGAAAATGTAAACAGGTCGCGGCTAGAAGAGTCCACCAGAAACGTCCTCCTCGGGCAGTCTCAGCTCCGTGCCCTCAGAGCAGCACCAGAATGCATTTAACCAGCACCCTAGCCCAAAGCTTGCAGGTCTGAAAGTTATAAGAATGTATAAATATCTACATTATATATATTGTAATGCATCTATACTCGTCTTTATTCATCTATTTTTAGGGGCCCTCTCTTAGACAGACAGGTATTTTTACACACACAGCGCATAGATAGTAAAATGTTACCTTTTCATTTTCAGCATTCCGTATACCGTTCTCTTGTTTATCCGGAAAGCAATTTGGGGCATTGGGCATCTTCGCCAGGCACATGGGTGACCCTTGAGGTGAGGGCTGGGACACAGGAAGTGGATGGCTGTGTGTCTTTACCACTCCTGCGTGCTTGTTTTTGCCGTTAACTTCCTGCCTTGTTCTTTTTGTCTCTCCCATGCACTGCGAGATCTAATAAGAGCTTGTCTGTAACCGTGGAAGTTATTGGAACGTTTTTGGAGAGCCCTTGACAGCAGCTACTAAAAATTTAAAGGTTCTTACCTTTTGACCCCGTAACTTCTGCTAGGTGGTATGGAAATAGCACTGGGATCTCGAACCAGCAAGCCTTTTAGGCAAATGTGAGGGCCTGTGTAAACCCCACGTTTAATCTACAGAATCGTAACTTCCAGAGGCAGCTCAGTGAGAGGGCCAGGAGAGACGACTCGTGTCGTTTAACTCTTAAAAAATTCCGTGGTTGTTATTTTCCAGGGAACAGACAAGTGTGCAGGGATCTGAGATGAGTGCGTGGTTGAGGGGGGGTGGGGTGGCTGTGTGGGGGAGCTCCCACAATGAGTGCACCACCTCCTACCTCCTCATTCCTGAAGCCGAGGATATTCTTATTGCCCTCTTTACTGTTGCACGGTGGGTCGTTTTATTATTTTTTTATTGGTGTTGAATATCCTTTTACTTTGACCAGGCTTTATTTCCATTAAAAAAAAAAAACTAACAAAAGTGGATTAGCAGAAATGTAAGCAAACTAAGACATCGTAGGTTAGCTCTTTGAAGGTGGAAATTGTTAGGCGAGGAGGGTAGGGTGGATAAGACCACAACATGGAGAACTTGTGTGTTTTTGTTGGGTGGCCGAGCATGAGGACACAGCTTGTGAACTGTGGGGAGACCTGTACCCTGAGAAGCACCTCCCCCAGCCTTTCTCCCTCCCCTCCCTAACCTCTCAGCAACACTCCTGGGAGGTGCCCCAGCACCCCCTTCTTCCCTTCACTTCCGTTCCTACACTGGAAGAGGGTCCTGTCCCTCCTCTCCCACTCCCCCACATGCACTGCTGGCCTGTCACCGTGTCACTGATGACTCCCCTGCTTTATTTTAGCTCCCAGCCTTTGATTTGTGAGACTTTGTGACTACTGTATTCCCCTTAGGCAATTAAAAAAAGTCATTCATTCATTGTTCAAACCCAGAAAACAGAGAAATGAGCAAATCATCCTGTTCTTCGGATCCCTAGAGGTAGCTACTGTTTTCTCACTCTCTCTGCCCCCTCTCCTTGAGGCAGGGTCTCACTATGTAAACCAGGCTGGCCTGGAACTCACAGAGATATGTCTGTCTGACTCCTGAGTGCTGGGATTAAAGGCCTTGTGACTTTTTTAGTTGATTATCTATCCTCCTGGGTTCTTTATACATGTATCACAAAACAGAATTTTTGTGTTATGCTTTTTTTGTACTTATGCTTTTTATAGGAATCTGGGTTTTTATTTTCTCTCTCCCTAATGCAAATAGTGAAGATATGCATAGTGCCTAGCTTCGTACGTTTTCACCCAGTGAATGAAGGCAATGTCTCTGTGGAGACAAAGATGTCTCTTGGCATCCGACAGGCTCCTTGTTTTAGTGAAGTACTGTTTATTTCTGAAAGATGCTTCTCCTCTTTCATTTCTGGCTCATTGACACTGCACCTGGGTTAGCACCCAAACTCCCCAGGGTTGTCTGGAATATTCCCAGGCATTCCTACTAGCCTGCCTGCCTTTAGCCGTGCCTGGCTGCAAGCCCCTCTTGGTTCACTCAGCCATTCTTCACTCCCACAGCATCGGATATCCACACAAGCTGTTGAACATGCTGTCCACGACTCGGTTTGTCTGCTTTTCTCATTAGGTGGTGAATCCTAATGAGGCAAGAGCTGGACCTAATTAATTTTCACCCGTGTGTATAGAACACACATGAGCAAATGGATAGGACGTGTTCACGAGCAAGCTTACCTGGTGAAGAGTTGACTGGAGCACTGCGTCAGGGGTGCTGAGGGATCTCCAAAGATCCCTCATATTTGGGGTGATGCAATAAGCAGGGATCAAACCTACAGACAGAAGATGGGCTGTTACTTTTCAGTGTGGCAGTTTCTAGGGTTTAACGGGCCATGCCGTTGGCAGTTACAGATTTGTGATGTGGGAGCTTCGGCTCTCTAGACAAACAATTCAGAGTTGTCTGAACACTTTGTGGATGTCAGGCTGTGAGAGCAGCTACACATTATCAGCACTGAGAGGGGCACCTGCCACTCACTGGGGTACAGGAGGAGCAAAATCTGGGGAACAGGCGTGTTGTTTTGGGGTCCAAAGGAGGAGAAGGTTTTGGGCAACGATGAATGGGTCACCAAGGTGAGGGCAGAGGGTTAACCTCTGGGTTGACAATTCTGAGGTCCCTGCTGATGCTAGCAGCTCCGAGTTCAGCATAGAGGTGCCAAGATGTGATGTGACCCGGGATTAAAGGGCAGACCTGGAGCCTTCCAAGAGGCTCAGATGTAGAGAGTTGAGTCAGGTAAATCAAATCAAAATGAGGTGGCTCTAACTTCCTTCCAAGTCAGAGCTAGACAACTGGATGTTGTAGGAAAGTATTAAAAGGCCACAAAACTGACCCACAATCTTATCGCCATAACCCGAAAGTGCTGCTGGTCCGCGCGGCCTTTTCCGTGAATTTTAGCTTGGAGACTCAGTGCGTGAGGCAGCTTTGCCTTTGCGTTGCAGGGTTTGGCTCCAGCATCTGCCCCAAATTAATTGCTACGGTTGATTTGGCTGATGTAATTGGCGAGACCCTGTCTCCTCACTGCTCCCCGGGTATTTCTCCATATGGAGTTATTTAATTAGACAGAAATAAAACTCCTCATTCATTCATTCAGCAGAGATTTATTACTTGTCCATGGTGCAGACCGTGCTTGCTGCTGGGGTGGGGCAGGCCTGTAACAGACACACCGCCCTTCAGGCCGGAGTGGCCCCATTTACAGAGGGCTTCGCTGCCACCTGCATGGTTACAGGTACTGGGCCCGTTTTTCTTTTCTTTTCGTTTTTCTTTTTTTGGACATGAGCACACTTCCAGTATACATTTGTAGAACTTCTCACTTGATGATATTTGTCCTTATCATTAAAGACACTCTAGAAACGAGTCCCTTCGTGGTTGCTTTTTAATTTTCCTTTAATTCCCCCACAGTCACAACAGTGCCAAGTAATCTTTAAAATTAAGCTCCCTCCCTATTTTACACCTTTCCAACAAACAAGTAAACAAACAAAACAAAAAACCCCAAGCGAAACTGACTCCTAAGAATTTATTGGGTCTCTGATCTGAACTAAAATCCACTTCAGCACCTGCTCTCAGTGCTTTCCAGAAGGTTCCCACTAATTTCAACAGGACAATAGTGTGTGAAATGGTCTTTTCCCCAGATAGGATGGTTTGTTTATTTGCTGAGTTGCCTGAACAAAGGAAAAGACTGAAGACCTGTAAGACAGCAAAGGTTCCAGAGCAGTCCTGCGGCGGCTCTGGAGAAGCTGCAGGTCGCGAGTACGAGGACAGGAAGGCCTCTATTGACGTGCGTCCTCAGAGGGTGTGCTCCAGAGCCTGTGCAGTGTCCGTGCAGTGTCCGTGCAGTGTGCGTGCAGTGCCCCCATGCAGTGTCCCCCCCTGCAGCCCCCGTGCAGCGCCTGTACAGTGCCCGTACAGTGCCCGTGCAGTGCCCCCGTGCAGCCCCTGTGCGGCGCCCGTACAGTGCCCGTACAGTGCCCGTGCAGTCCCCCCGTGCAGCACCCGTGCAGTGCCCGTACAGTGCCCGTACAGTGCCCGTGCAGTGCCCCCCGGGCAGCCCCTGTGCAGCCCCCGTGCAGCAGCTCCGAGCAGTGCCTGTGCAGGGTCCAGTGCAGTGCCGACTTGTATGCCAGGGGAGGACTCCTGCGGCTTATGGATCCATTTTGTTACCGGGCAGAAAATGAACTCACTTTGGCAGAGCAGGGTGGGACAGGGGAGGAGGCCACAAAGCCTGGGTAGAAGATGCCCACGGCGGAGAGACACAGATGCTCAGATAGTGTAAAGCCATGTTGCTGATGACAGTAAGTGGCCACTTGATCTGTGTTCCTGGAACCCTGTTTCAGGGCTCAGTGAAATCGAGAATTTACAATTATTTGATTAATTTGATGAATGTTCCAAATTAGGAACTCCAGGTCAGGGTTTGTCTCCGACCTAAATTATACAGTGCAGTTGTCTACAGTGATCAAATTAACCAGCTGATTGCCAAATCCCCCTTTCTCTCCATCCCCTGTGGACGCAGCTTAAAGAACTAATAGCTCACTGGACTGTGCCCCAGTCTATTTTGGGATAATTGATGCCTTTGTGCTCCCATTCCTGCAGCTTGGTATCAAACACTGCTGCATTGTGCAGAACATGTCAGTTGGCCATTTATTACCTCCAAATGCACTCTTTCTCCCGTGAAAGCTTATCAATCGGAACTTCGGAGGCAGTTTTCCAGACTCCCTCAGGAAAATCCCATTCTATTGCTATGGAAAATATTTGATTCTTTATGTTTTTCTTCATAAAATGAGTCCATTTACAGTTTGGGATGCACACGATTTTCTTTCATTTCTCCAGCCATTACTTTAAAGCATGTCTATGTTCCTAAGTGAAAAGGATCAATGATCTTAACTTCATCAAGAATAAGGAAAAAAATCCAGTGAAATGCTGGAGAGGAAGCATTTCATTCTTTACCATATAGATACCTCCTTCCTAGGTCAGTCATCGCTGTGATTGAGGCTCTGTGATGAGTTGGGGGTAGTTACTGAAGTTAACTCAGGTCCACAGTTCTGCAAACTGGCCTAGATTCTGCTTTGAGTTTCTTTTCTCTGTTCTTTTGTGTCTGTGTGTGTCTATGTACAGGTGCATACAGGTGTACGTGTACACATGTGTGTGTCTGTCTGTCTGTCTGCGTGCCTGCACACATGTAGAGGCCAGAGGTCAACTTTGACTCTTCTTACTTTTTTTTTTTTTTTTTTTAAAGATAGTGCTCTCACTAGCCTGGGCTCACTAACTGATTAAGCTGAGTAGCCTGTGCACCCCAGAGATCAAAGTGCCGGCTTACAAGTGTGAACCACTCTGCAGAGCCCTTGTCCTGGGTGCTGCAGACCGAACTCACGTCCTCACACTTTGTGAGCCAGCACGTTACCCACCGCACTGTCTCCTGGACCCTACCATTTAGCTGTCTGTAACAAGCAAGCTGGTTGACCCCTCAGTCCTCAATCTACAAGGCTCTGATGGCTCAAGATTTCTCTCTTAAAGAACTTACTTCCTGCTTCGGTTTGCTGACAGACCACTCTAGCCGGAATGCCGCTTCATTTGGAGCATGGCTCACTCGCAAGTGCGTACTAATATTTAACCACTTCTGTCCAAAAATGGCTTTGGCATGGGAGATTTGTCACACGCTTGTACGACTAAGTTTTCAAAATGGCAGCATATGTCCCTGTGCTCTTGGGTTTTAACTTGGTCCCTCGTCCAAGTCTCAGGACTGGCCAGGATAACAAGTTGGAGTTGGCCTGGGTGCTTCAACAGCACCAGGAATGGGGGTGGGTGCGCAGGACCCAGGGCAGTTGTGGAAACTGGGCTGCCTGGCTTTGATCCCACTCCAAACAGAGGAAAGTTTAAGCTTCAGGGTAGGGGAGCCCAGAGCCCAGGCTTTGTGGCTTTATTTTGCTTTGTCTTGTGATGTCTTACCATGTGGTTCAGGCTGCCTCCAACTCAAGATGCTCCTGCCTCAGCCTTGAGCTCATGCACAGGTTTTAGTTTGCCTGTTGGCTTACTTTTCACTTTCCTGTTTTATTTATTTTCGAAAAGAATAACCTGGAAACTTAAGTTTTTGAATATTGCTCTCTGACGCTCATCTATGGTCCGAGTGTCAGCTGTACTGTGCAGTTTCCTGTGCCCCAGATCTCAGGAACAGATGAAGGGCCAAGCCTCCGTGAGAGGAGAAGGATATTACAGTCAACTGGAGGGAGAGACGCAGAGACCTGAAACTGAGGTGATCCTGTGGGCTATGAATGACTGAAGGGAAAAGCGTCAGGAGTTGGGAAAGGAGAGAAATAGAAGTGAGTGCCTGACCCCTGAGTGAGGGTTACCCTGTGCCTGTCAGGGTCTGTGCAGAGAGAAAGTGACCCAGGTCGTCATAATAACTCTGCTCTCATTCTGAAACCAAACACTGTCAGGAAGAGCTGAAGTGTTCTTGACTAAATGTGACACTTAGTGTTAAACTTGACACAATCTAGAATTACCTGGGGAGAGAGTCTCCATTAGAAGTTATCTAGATTAGGTTGGCTGGTGGGCATGTCTGTGGGGAACTGTCTTGACTATGTTAATAGGCAGGAAGACTTTTCTGTGAAGATACTCTTCCCTGAGCAGGGGATCCTAGGATGTGTAAGAGCTGAGCATAAGTGTGCGTGCTTCCCTTACTTGCTCTCTGCCCTTACCTGTGGATATGATAAGACAGATTCTCTGAAGCTCCTGCTGCTGCCATGGCTTCCTCCCGTGATAGACCACACCTTGAACTGTAAGCCAATCAAGCCCCTTCTCCCTTAAGGAGATTTTCCCAGAGGATTTTATCACAGCGATGGAATTAGGAGCGCAGCTGATCACTCTTGCTATGTTGGCTTTTGCAGTACATTTTGATGTGTTTTGAATGGCTCCTCTTTTCTTCTCCCTCTTTGCTCTTATCTTTCAAAACAGCTGTAAATAAATTCTTCCACGTGCTGCAGCCCAAATACTTCAAATAACAAACAGTAGGAGTGTACAAAGGAAGTTCATGGACCATTTATTACTTCTGTAGACCATCATGCCAGGTCCCAAGGAGAAGGTCTGTCACCCCGTCAAAGGGCCATCTCTCATGAAGAAGTTCACTATTTCTGCTCATAGTATCAAGCAGAATATTTGCTTGGCCTGGCATGTTTTAGATCCATTCATGTATTGCTTGAAGTTCTGAAATTCAGGTGTCAGTAGCAATGTCAGAGACTGAATTTATCTCTGGTTGGAGTCACTCAGAATTCTCAGACATGGTTTCTTTCCAGCACCAGCCTAGACTTTGATGAGCAGGTACCAGTTGGTGAGCAGCTGACTACAAACAGCATCCTCTAACGTTGTGAGGAAATAGCATTGTTTATTTGCTCTCCCAGCTTGAACGTGTTTCACAGAGCAGAGTGTTTCCATAGCTAGAAAATGTAAACATTATTGATGTGCTTTGCATACGTATTGTTACTTCTCTGTTGCTGTGTTAATACACCACGACCCAAAGCAACCTGACGAAGGAAGTGCTTATTTTGGCTGGGTAGGCGCAGTGGCAGGAGTCGGGAGTGAGAAGCTGGCTGGCCACATTTTCAGCCACACACCAGAAGCAGAGAGCAAGAGCAGGAACAGGCAGAGGCTAACCCCTCAAATGCCAGCCCAGTGACACTCCTCCAGCAAGGCCCACCCCCAAACAGCGCCACCATCTGGGGAGAAGTGTTCAAACACCCGAGCCTCTGGGGGACATTTCTCATTTGAACCTTTACACCTCAGCTCTTCATAATTTTTTTTTGTAGTCATTTTTATGAAGTCGTGGTATCTCTAGGTATTGAAAGCAGAGAATAAAAAATTCAACTTTTGAACAGAACCATAAAGAATTACATATAATGAGTTTCTCAAATCAAAGGAGTTTTTCTGTTTCTGTCTGTGTGCCTGCCAAGTCTTTGTTTAAAAAGTTCTTAGAGGAAGAAGACACTCTGACCAGCCCTGTGTGAGTTTATGAAGGGAATTCCCATCACCTGTTAATGTCTATGTGTCATTAATGATGACTTGTAATCACAGAACACATTTCTCTGATGACTCCAGGCATTTGTCTGAGACAGGTAACGTTCTGCCTCCCAGAAAGATCCTTATTAGAAAGGAGATCAACCTGCCTTTTCCTAATTGCTCCAAGGTTTCCCCCCATATGTGCATGATTGTAAAGACAAGATACATATCGTCAAGGTCTCCAAACTTCATACACTCTGATAACCCTTTCATTGAAATTGGCACCGTAGGACCCTTTTGTGTTCATTGAGCTAATTGTTAACTGTTTAGCCAGATCTGGAGATGGAGCGAACAGGAAGAGCCTACAGTTGCATTTTTGTTGAGTCCCTTTGTCTGTGTACTACAGAAGCACGCTCTTTCACTGATGGCTGGGAGTGACAGTGGGAACAGCTGTGCCACACAGAGAGCACACGGCGTGAGGAGCGGAGGTGGCAGCCCCCTTTCTGAGCCAGCCTCTGGCACACTTGTACAGGTGGTCTCTCTTCCCATGACTCCCTTTGCTATCTCGTCAGTGGGTGTTTGCCATCTAGCAATGCTAATGTGATGTTAGGGATTGGCTCTGAAGTGGAGCTGGAGACTCTGTGAGCCCCATGCACAATGATGCACAGTGTGAGCACTCTGCTTATGGCTGGCCCTCTGCTTTTCCTGGCCCATGGGTCATTCCCATTTACAAAGGGATCTGAAGTCTTAGGAAACTTGTTTACCTGAGAAACACCCAAGGCACTTAGTGTGACAGTCTATGGCCACTGGCTGTATTTTTTTCTCTCTCTCTTTCTCACATTCTCCTAGATCAGTGGTTTTCAACATGCAGGTCATGACTCCTTTGGGGGTTGCATATCAAATATCCTGCATACCAGATATTTTATATTACGATTCACAATGATAGTGCAATTACATCATGAAGTAACAATGAAATAATTTTATGGTTGGAGGTTACCATAACATGAGGAACCATATTAAAGCATCATAGCATTAGGAAGGTTGAGAACCACTGCCCTAGACCTTTTTTTAAAAAAGGTATTCAGCTTGTTACTTACTTGAAGAAGAGGCTCTAACTGGGTATTTAAGAACTAGAGATGCCTTAGCAGAAAAGAACAAAAGAAAAAACCCAAACCTCTGGTGCTGAGACATAAGTGGCAATTCAAGGTCTGTCATATACATGTGTGTTTACTCATGTACGTCAGCTTGTACATATGGGCAGCACAGAGAACATGACGTAGTCTGAGAAGATCAAGTTTTTAGTCAGGTTGAGTGATACACCCCTGAAATACAAGCACTTAGGAGGTTGATGCAGTAGGATAGTGAGTTCTGGGCCAGCCTGGGCTACATAGTGAGATACTGTCTTTTTCTCTTCAATATTTATTTTATTTTTATTTGGTGTTTATGGATGTTTGGCCTGCATATATGTCTGTGCACCCCATGTGTGCAGTTCCCACAGAGGCCAGAAGAGGGCGTCAGATTCCCTTGGAACTGGAGTTAAGTTGGTTGTTAACTGCCCTGTGGTGCTAAGATTTTGAACACTGTTTTCTGGAAGAGTAGCCAGTGTCTTAATTGCTGAGGTATTTCCTCATTTCTCAAGACACATGCCTTAAAATTTCAAAATGGGCTTGAGAGGTGCCTTGGCAGTTAAGGGTACTTATTGTTCCTGTAGAGGACCAGAGGACCCCATTTGGTTCCAGAACTCCCAAGATGGCTCACAATGCCCTGTAACTCCAGTTTAGGTGGGTTCAACACTCTCCCTGGTCTTCTCTGGTTTCTGCACACACTTCTCAGGCATACACACATACACATTTTTTTTTTTTTTAAATTATAGAAACCCCAAACCAACCAAACAAAAAGGATGATGTTTTTAAGTGTTTACTCAGGAGGGATGGCCAGTCAACGTCATCTTTAGCGTACTTAGATCTATTTTTAAAGTCCTTTAAAATTGTCAGGTGTGATGGTGCACACCTTTAATCCCAACACCCCAGAGATGGAGGCTGATGAATCTGAGTTCAAGGCCAGCTTAGTCTACAAGGTGAGTTCTAAGCCATCCAGGGTGTGGTGTTTTGAATGAGAATGGCCTTCACAGGCTCATATATTTAAATACTTGGTCCTGGTTGGTGGAACTTTTGGGGAAAGGTTAGGAGTGTGACCTTGTTGGAAAGGTGTGTCATGGGGCCTGGGCTTTGGGGTGTCAGTGGATTTGTGCTATTCCCAGTGTCCTCTCTGCCTCCTGCTGCAGTCTGAGATATCAGCTCTCAGCTGCTCCTGCTGCCATGTCTTTGCTTCACCATCATGGACTCTGACCCTCTGAAACCATAAGCTCATTTAGACTCTTCCTTTTATAAGTTGCCTTGGTCATTGTGTTTAATCACAGCAATAGAAAAGTCATCAATCCACAGGCTACCTAGTGGAGGGAAAAAAGTCTTTAAAATAAGAATTTGATTTTAGAGCTCCTCTTGTATGTAGCATATTTTTTTCTCTTTTAATGACTTTATTTTTATTTTATGTGCATTGGTATTTTAGCCTGCATGTATGTCTGTGTGAAAATGTCGGGTCCCCTGGAACCGGAGTTACAGACAATTGTGAGCTGCCATGTGGGTACTGGGAATTGAACCTGGGTCCTCTGGAAGAGCAGCCAGTGCTCTTAACCTTTGAGACATCTCTTCAGCCCCAATGTAGCACATTCTTAACCCTTTCCCCAAATCAACAACTGTTCTAATCAGTGAGATGAATTACATTTATTGTGATTACAGACTAATTTCTGTTATTCTGCATGTCTGTGTAGACACTTGGTCTGAGGAGCTATTGTGTTGTCTGTTTATATGCTTTCTTGTGTGGGAAGGTACTCAGGACTGAACCCAGGGCCTTCCATTTGCTAAGTGCCTGCTCTTCCACCATCACACATCATAGGCATATTCAGTGTGCTTTGCATGGTTATTGTTTTTGCAGCGTAGACTAGCCTCAAACTCACTGCAATCTTCCTGTTTCAGTCTCTGGAGTGCTAGGAATACAGGCATGAGACACCATGCCTAGCTGTTACATGTTTATTTTCTCATTTATTAGTTTTTAAAAAAGATTTATTTTTCACAGTGAATTAAAATTTATATTTTAATTAGTTCTTTGAAAGTTTCATACAGTCCGTTTTGATTATATTCACCGCCCCCTTCCCAGATCTACCTTATGCTCCCAACTGAGCTGTCTTAGTTTTTATTGCTGTGATAAACATGTGATAAACCATCATGACCAAAGCAACTTACAAGAGGAAGAATTTATTGGGGGTTGCAGTTCCAGAGGGGTGATGATAATGATAGGGGGATCATGGCAGCAGACAGGCAGGCATGGTGCTGGGCGGCCGCTGAGAGCTCACATCTCCATCCACAAACTGGAAGCAGAGAGCGCTAACAAAATGATGTGAGTCTTTTGAAACCTCAAAGCCCACCCCTGGTGACATATTTTCTTCAGCAAGGGTGCATCACCCAATCCTCCCCAAACAGCCACCAACTTGGGACCAAGCATTAAAATGCCCAAGACTTGTAGGGGACATCCCATTCAAATACTGTACCACCTGATTTTGCGTCATGAAAAAAAGGCCTTTCAAGACCAATTAGTGTTGCCCAAATATTCCTGGATGTGTGCTCGTCCCCTGGAGTGAGGTCAACTCATTTCTTAGAGAAAACAGCCTCTCCCTTTCCCAGGAGCTAGCAACTGCCAATAGCTCCAAGGCTGGCGGTGGGGCTGCATGTCCATCACTCCCCTCTCTAAGCTGGGGTTTGGTCTGGCGGGGGTGTGCACAGGTTTTATGCAGCTGTTCCAGTCGCTCTGAGTTCCGTGTCCAGAACGTATTTCCTTGTCGTCATCCAGTGCCTTTGCCCTCACACTCATTCTGCCCTCTCTTCTGCAGTGATCCTGAGCCTTGGGAGGGAGGCACAGAACACAGATTCCCTTCAGGGCTGAGCATTATTCAGTATCTCGTTCTCTGAACTATGGCCAGTGTGGGTCTGTGTTAATTACCATCTACTGGAAACTGAAGTTCCTCTGATGATCTACGGGTGTAATAATAAGTCATTAAGAGTTGGTTTAATAATTTTAAATATTAAAAACAAAGTTTAATTATTGAGAATGTGTATGTGTGTGCATGTGTGAGCATGTTTGCTCATGGAGGCGATGAAAAGGCTTTGGATCCCTAGGGGGTGGAGATACAGGGAACTGTGGATTACCACACATGACTGCTGGGAACTGAACTGAGGTCCACTGGGAAAGCAGGAAATAATCCAACCACTGAGCCATCTCTTCAGTCTCTATTTCCTCATTTCTTGGCTTTTAAAAATCGATTAGATTGAATTCTTCTTTTTAAATTATATATATTCTTCACTAATTCCAGACATAAATATAATTGTGTTTAGATCATATCCATCCCCTCTCCCCCTCTCCAACTCATCACAGACCACCATCTCCCAGTCACATTTTCCACCCAACTTTTTTTTTAAAGATTTATTTTTATTATTTAAAAAAAATTATGTGTAGCCAGGCAGTGGTGGCACATGCCTTTAATCCCAGCACTCAAGAGGCAGAGGCAGGTGGATTTCTGAGTTCAAGGCCAGCCTGGGCTACAGAGTGAGTTCCAGGAAGGTGAGGGTTACACAGAGAAACCCTGTCTCGAAAACAACAACGACAAAAAGTGTGTATGTTTTCCTCTGTGTAGGTGTGTGCATGTGAGTGCGGGTGCCCACCAAAGCCAGATGGCCAGCTGTCCTCAAAACTGAAGTTACAAGTGGTTGTGACTTACCAGACAAAGATTCTGGGACCCAAGCTTGGGTTGTCTTGGAGTACATGCTCTTAACAACTAAACCATCTCTTCAGCCCTGTGGAATTCTTTTGCATGGGGCTGAGAATTTTATATTTATCTATAGATTTTCAGCAGTTATTTAAAATTATTTTTATCAGCATATCTATTTCTTAATCATTGTGTCTTGTTTCTTCTCTCTTTCATTTTTAGTAGTTTCTTCAGATTCTTTTCGTGTTTCCATCTGTGATGATTTGTATTATGAGTTCTGTGTTCTTACTGGTTTATACTCTTGAAGACAGTTGAATTAGAATTCTGAGTACTAATGAGGAATCCATACATTCTTTTTAGGTAAAATGTCAATTTTTCCCCATTGTTTGTGATATTTGGTCTTTAATACTCTTCTGTTTCACTCTCAACTGCCTTGACTATAAATTAATTTATATATTTGTATTTTAATATACTGCTTATACTATATTAAACATTTGACATTAAATATCATTATAGATTATCTTCCACGTAAACTAATCTGCATCTGTCACGTCAGTGACTACATTTACATATGGTGGGAATTTACATTGAGATCGTCGACCCCCTTTTTACTTGAATACACTCGTGGGTGTACACATGCTGCACACCTTCTTAGTACAGTGCTGACATCTTCAGCCAGTCCTTGACATGCTGAAGCAGCTGACACTGTCTCAGAGACACCTGTGTGCGTCTCTTGACTCCACATTCAGTTCCTCAGTCAAGGCACTGACACTGTGGACATGAACAAATGCTACAAATCAGGGGTCTTTCTTCATTTTCTGACAAGCATCTCTCCTCCATCCCGTTGATTATCTTCCCATGGTACTTGTTACCTCCTGCTGACGTCCCAATACTCTCCTTCTCTAGGTTTAGCCTTGCCCAGCTCCAGATTCACTCCTGACTTGGACAAACTGTCTGTGGGTAGCATTGTGTCCTCTACTTGGGCCATGGGATCATCCATTCATCTGCACATCTGCTCGTACATTTGTTTGACACATGTTGGGGAAGACACCACAAAGGTCTAGCAGCATGCTAGTCAGCAGAGACCAACAGTTGAAGAGGCAACCTGCCAAGGTCATCTTCAGTTCTCAGGGAACCTTCTACTCTGGAAGCAATCCCTAGCTGGCCTGCCTTCCTGAGGTTTACTCTTCCTGCATTATAACATCCATGCTCACTCTGTGAGGAGAGCGGTGGTAGAAGCATGGCAGGGTTGTTATCCTCTGTTTATAGATGTATATTTCTCATAGTAAACATAGATTGAACTTGTTTAAAGAGGGAGAAAATCCTTACTGGCTAATCCTCAGTCCCAGTCACTGCCTGGACATCTGAGACACATAGTCTACATTTAGGATATGTGTATCTATATTATAAAGGGGATTCACTCGGATGTCTTGCATGATAGGTGCTGGATAGTCCAACAACGACCTGCTAGAGAGGCTGAGAGCCTGGTTCTTGCTCAGTAGATGAGGCTGGCTGCCTCAGTAGTCCCAGTCTGGAGCTGAGGGCCCGAGGGTTCCCTGGAGAGTCCCTGCTATTCAGTCCATGTCAGGAAGTCAGCAAGGGGGTCACCCACTGTGACATGGGCTTTTCTGCCTCAGTTTATCCTTTCTGCAAACACTTCCAGGGACCTGCTCAGAGGTCTGTCTTTTAGTTTACTCTGAATCTTGCCAACTTGTCCATCAAGGCCAACCAATACAGGACTTGATTTCCAATTATTACAACATTAAGAGAATTACTAAAGACACTGAAAATTTGAAATATCAACTACTTTTTAGTTTCATATTTTGGTGAATTCAGGATAACTTTATAGTTATAGGAAAATGATTAAATTTTTCTTCAAATTCATATAGGTTACAAATAAAAACTATATTGGAAGAACGTGTTTTGCCGAGTACCTAAGATTTTACAGTTTAAAAATGTTACTGAGATCTGTGGCAGGCAACCTCACCAGCATAGTATGGGGAAAATAGCTTGAGATTTCTAATTGAATGGATTATTCTGTCTTTATATTAACATGATAAAGTTAAGGTCTCAGACCGACTAGGTTAAAATAATTAGAGTTAAATATTTTATAAATCATCATTAAGTATTGCATGAGTAAAGCATTTATTTATTGCACACGCAAGTGCGTGCGTGTGTGTGTGTGTGTGTGTGTGTGTGTGTGTGTGTGTGTGTTATGTGTGTATGGGTGTGTTGGGTGTCTTCTCTATCCATCTCTGCCTTGTTGCCTTGAGACAGTCTCTCACTGAACCAGCAGCTTGTATTTTTGGCTAGACAAGCTAGCCAGTGATCTCTCAGGATCTGGGATCTGCCTATCTCTGTCCCCTACTGCTCGGGTCACAGGAACAAGCCACCACACCCAGTTTGGTAATGGGATTTAAATCTGGTTAATGTTTTTATTATTGCCCTATTGCAGAATTTCACAGATCTTGAATATGAATGGTTCACTCAGTCATCTTCTTTAAATTCTCTCCATAAATCCTACTATTTTTCATAGACAATTTTTGTGGAAGGCGTTTTTGTGTGTATGTTGTATGTATGCATGTGACATGCATGCAAATGGCATGTCAGATATATGTGTTGCTGAGGTAGGAGCTTAGAAATGCAAATGAAACTATTTATTTAATATCTGACTCTTAAAATAATTTCACAAATGCCCACGAGCAAATAGAGAAAGTTGGGTACAAAGGAAGAGCCTCTTGGATGAGGTGCCTCTAGTCTTCAGCCTTCATTCATCCATGAGTCAGGGACTGAATCGTGTTTGAGATTAACAAACAGGAAGCCCTCCCAGCAGCAACTCAGAATGTGGCAGCATCAGATGTAACAGTAGCTGAGGCTTGGGATGCTCCCAGTCTACTGAGACTGGTGCCCTGTAAGAAGAGAAGATTGAGACACAGATGTGGGGAGTTTTGTAGACACAGAGGAGAGGTCTGGGCTCAGGCTGCTGTAAGGATGGTACAGTTTCAGCAACAAACATTTTGTTTATCACAATTCTAAGAGGTGGAGAAGCTGAGAAACCAGCATACATTGGGTTTTGGGAAGTGCCTTCTTTCTGGTTTTGTTATTAGGTGGCAGGTGCGTTCACATACGTGTGTGTGTGTGTGTGTGTGTGTGTGTGTGTGTGTGTGTGTGCATGCGCGCGCGTGAGAGGGGGGGAAGGAGAGAGAGCGTGAGTATCTCAGTGCAGTTCACCTCTTCCTGTTTTCATGTCACTAATCTGATCACGGGAGTCCCACCCTCACTTTGTCATCTAAACCGAGTCACCTCCCAAACATTACCACACCAGGGCTTAGGTCTTCAGTAAATGCATTTGAAGGGCTACAAACATTTAAACTACAGTTGTTGAGGGACATCTGCAAGCCAGGAAAGAAGCCTTTGAAAGAAACCATGACCCTGGGCTCCTATCCGCAACTCTGAGAAACTTTATTACTGTTGTTCCAGCCACCTTAGCCTCAGACCTGAGTATAACTGGAGGATTTGACCTCTCTGAATTCTTATTTTCATTTGTTTGTTTGTTTATTTATTTATTTATTTATTTATTTATTTATTTATTTATTTATTTATTTAAATGGTTGATCTGTGTAGCTCTGGCTGTACTGGAACCCTCTTTGTAGACCAGGCTGGCCTCAAACTCACAGAGATCTGTCTGCCTCTGCCTCCCGAGTGCTGGGATTAAAGGCGTGTGCCACCACCACCTGGCTGAATTTTTATTTAAAAAAAAATCTATGGTGTAAAATTGGGTAGTAATTTGAAACTATTTGAAGTAACTTATTTGAATTAGCAAAGAAGACGGCAAAAGTTGAATAGTATTAATTCACGGTAGCTCTTAAATTTTATTTTTTGAAAAGACTGAGAGAAAATTCAGGTAAGCCTGATTCGAAGAAAAAGACAACTAAAAACTGCACTATAATTTGCTAAACAAATGAATTGGTAACGTTTACAAGGAAAGTTTTCAGTATGATACTCTCACTTAGAGATGGCTCCAAGGGAATTTTGAATATAATGTGACCTTTCCTCCACCAAATTCAATTTGCATCAACTTTCCAAAAATATAGTTATTGCATAAATTAGGCTGCACTGTACACGCTAAATACTTAAAGTTTGATTTAACAAGCGATTTCTGGGTGCAGGAGGTGGCCAGCCCTGTAGCTGCCTCCTAATGCATGCATAAACTGTGTTGGTAATCAGGGCTGTGCAGGGAGTTCACTTTGCACCTCCTAGGGTGCCAATTTTCAGAAACTGTGAGAACCCAATAGAAAAGTCTCACCTAAGATTCATCTGTGACCTAAATGGCAGGGGAAGCCATTATCATTCATTTCCATGCACGGTTGGCCCAGGTTGTCAGCTGAGCACCTCTGGACTCTAGGGAAGGATTTTTGCTGGCTTTGAGAGTCCTGAGAATTGAAATGGTTAACCAAGGTACTTCATTATCCTTATCAGAAAACACTCGCTAATTAAAACAGAAGGATGTACATGGTCCTACGCAATAGCCTGGACTCTAAGTCTTGTGGTGGGGCTGGTGATCAAGGACCACTAACCAAACAAACATCTACAATAAGAAATGAATCAAATAAATTGGGTGTGGAAGCATATGCTCATAACAAATTTTTAGTTTGAGAATGCTAAGACAAGTGGATTTCTATGAGTTTAAGGTCAGTCAGAAGTTCATGTGATCTTATCCTAAAACAAAACAGATCCCATCAAGTAAATGGTAAGGTATATGGAATTGTGCTGTGGATATCATTCTGTATAAATAAAACACTGATTGGCCAGTGGCCAGGCAGGAAGTATAGGCGGGACAAGGAGAGAGGAGGATTCTGGGAAGCGGAAGGCTGAGTCAGAGAGACGCTGCCAGCTGCTGCCATGACAAACAGCATGTGAAGATGCCGGTAAGCCACAAGCCACATGGCAAGGTATAGATTTATAGAAATGGATTAATTTAAGATAGAAGAACAGTTAGCAAGAAGCCTGCCACGGCCATATAGTTTGTAAGCAATATAAGTCTCTGTGTTTACTTGGTCGGGTCTGAGCGGCTGTGGGACTCGCAGGTGAGAGAGATTTGTCCTGACTGTGGGCCAGGCAGGAAAACTCTAGCTACAGAATTGCATGAAAAAAGGGCTTTTAGAGATGAGCAAAATCAGTTTGAGACTGAGGAAGGTAATGGAGGAGGTGAACTATGAGCCAGGACCCGGAAGTGAAAAATACAAAGAAAAGGACATGTAGAGGCATTTGGGGTGAAAGCAGGTTGAAGCAAGGGTGTATATGTACATGTGTGTGCATGCCTGTATGTGCATGTGCACACATGTGTGCATGTGAGACATTTGCCTGGGGTGGGAGAGCTACAAGGACAGAACATAGAACATGGGTGCTATCCATGGTGCACCCAGAGGCACCTGGTTCATTGGAGAGACATGGGGGCCTATTTACTGTAAGTTTTAAAAAGTTGTGTTTGAATTTTCCTAACCACCAAGGTGAGTACTGTGGCTACCATCCTGGCAGTAAAGGAACTATGGCTTAGAGAGGCTGTGGTCACACATAACTAACTGTTGCTAGAGATTTGTTTGTGTTGTTGCTCCGAGTCTGCCAATGGATTGGACCTTGGTTCAGAGGGTGGAGTCCACTTTCAGCTGGCCAGAATGGACTGTAGAGCTTACTGGCAGACTCAGAGAAGACAGACACAGAGAGGAAGAAGGAAAAGAAGGGCTTGGAAAAGATTGGAGGGCTTTTCGATCTGGGAAAGGTGGAGAGTAGGGTCAGCTGATCTTTCCTCCACTGTTCTTTGGATTTATCAGGTTTTCATATCAATTTCTGACTTCTGAGTTTTTATTAATACTACAACAATTAAGATAAACACATTACATAGGAGATGTCCAAGCTCCATAGTCTTCCTGGGTTGTCTGGAATCCTGGACAATCTATGGTTTCACATAGGTATCATTCACCAAGAGAGCCCTATTGTTCAAGGTGTAGGACTCATTGTGATGTACGGTTTCCCCATGGAATGGGACAGAAGTTCATCTGAGCTGAGATGGCATCTTGCTCAGCATCTCTTCCCTCTCTGCAACTTGTCTTGCTTCATTCACACTAGCTTATGAATGTCAATGCCCTGGGAATGCTCTCTCAGCAAGCCATTCAACAACAGCAACAACAACAACAACAACAACAACAACCCATCTCATGCTCTGTCATCTAAGGCACTACCATCTCCAGACATGTCCCTAAGCTGTGGTTATTGCTCACAGGGTGTCTGTGCTGCAGAGGAGGACAATGCTCCGTCCCCTGTCAGTGGAGACTGGCGATCAGAACATCATGCTTAGAGACCGAGAGTGACAGTGGTGGTGACCTCAGCATGGGAGCCAAGCACCCAGATGTTCCTGCCCAAATTTGGCTCTCTAGTTATTCTGTTTTCTGATGAGGAAGACGGGAAAGAACATATTTCTGCCTATGACCACACACAGGTTGTAGGTGATACCACTGTGCTTGACTTCATAGCTCCAAAATCGCGTTGCACTTATTAGAATGTAGAACTGAACAAAAAGGAAGCTTGCTAGGCTGTTTGCTGCATAGTTACAGTTCTGCTCAGGCTGTGGGGTGACCACGTTAACAGGGGATAGCTAATAAGATGAAGAACCAGCCTGCCTCCATCTTAGGCTTGAAAACCAGCTTATAGTAAAAACAAACTGGATTTATTCCTGTTTATGATTAAATCTGTTTCTCAAGGATTGGGCTATGACCCACTTGTAACCTTAACTCAAATGGTTCTGTAGTGCCTGTTCCAGGAATGGCAACCATATTTTTGTTTCGGAAGTTCTTTATAACCATCTTGCAATCTTACCTTTGTTTTGAAAGGTTTTTTATGACTACCTGTTCTTATGACTACCTTGTTACGACCACCTTGCAACCATGTCTTTGTTTTAGGAGTCATTATGATTAATTTACTATACTTATATTTTGTTTCTGTAACCCTGCTTATTTGCCTAACAAATCCCCCATTTGGAAGCTCCCCACCCCTGAGTTATAAAAACCTTCCTTGTCTTCCTCATTTCCAATGCTGACCTCTCTAACCCCACCTTAGTGGGAGGCAGCCTGAGTCCACGAATAAAAATGCTTGCTTTAATTAATTGCTTGCTTTAACTAATTTGGCCATGATGATTTGGGTTGGTGATATTTCTCCTTGAATCTTTGGGATTAACTAGACCCTTCTGGAGAATTCCTAAGCATAAGAGAATGTCAAGGTGGGCTGGGTAGTCTTGTAGTATGGAGGAGATGCAGTGACCGTGTGGTCAACCAAATGGAGAACTACAGAAAATTAATGAGATTTCATAACACTTATGAACTGTAAAATCTGAGCAAGCCAGGATGCATGGTCACCATAACAACAGGAGGCAACAAGGAGCTCTAGTAGGCTCTTGAGCAGGGGAACAGAACCATACTATTATTGGTGCAGTGTAGATAAAACCTTTGAGGCTAGATGCTCAGTAGACAGGAGGTTGTTCCAGAGACACCACTGGTCTGTTTGTCTTTCTGCCCTAACTCTCAGGCTCACCACTAGAACTGGCATCCTTCTTCGACCTCACCATCTTGTCAAAGGCCATCAGCCCATCTCAGGGTATCTGTCCTCTGGCCAGGTGCTCAACACCCTTGCTTAAGGCTGCTCAAGGGGGATCCTGCACTCACATCAAAGTCTCTTTACTTTAGGGTTCTGCTCCTTGAAGTATCTATACCCATGTTGAGGTGCCCCACACCCTGGATCTGGTGGTGCTCCCTGTGAGAATTCTAGATAGATGAGATGATGGGGATGCACAACTGTTACTAAGGAAGACTTCCTGCTCAGGTAGATTTTCCCTGCTGGTTATCTAATGTGGAGAAGGGAAGGGAAAAGAGCTACTGTTTGGGTCTTTTGTGTTCCTCAGAGTTCATGCTGCTCTGGGTTAAGGGGCCAGGCTCCTTATTCTCATAATGGCCCTTCGGGTCTCCTCTGCTTGAGTTTTAAACATCCTCTGAACCTGCAGAGTCTTTGCAGAATTTTACCTTTGAAGACACAAGATTAAGGTTGATTGCACTAGCGGATTTCAGGGAGGAAAAGGATAGGTGGAGAGCAGTAGAGTGGGGAGGGGAGGGGGAAGAGAGAGGAGAGGAGAGAGTCTAGTCAAGCTGTGGTGTGTCAAATCTCCAAGTCTGGAGAGAGAAAAATCTAAACAAATGTGTAGCCATGTCTTTGAGAACTGAAACATGAGCTCTTTGGGTCAGGAAGGAGTCTCTGCTCCCATCCTCTGGATCTCCTTGAGTGGAGAAGTAATGAAGAAATGGCCATTGAGGGGTGTATATCCTGCCCTGTGTGCATGTGATATTGGCTTCTGAATGCAGGTTGATTGCCCAGTCTTGAACACTGGAATTTCTAAAATGTGAATGTGGTACATTTCTGTAATGTCATTGCAATGAAAAACATCCAGAACTGTGCAGACCTAGGTTCCAATCCCAGGTGTCATGGAGCAATTGTGTGACTTTAGATATGTCCCTGGAGTCTAGACTCTATGTCTTCCCTCGATGCCGTCCTGGGGAGACCGCACCTCTGATGATTCCTTTGGCCTAAGAACCAGCATCCAGAGCTGAAGGCCTGGCCTCAGGGCAGCAGGGCAGTAGCTCACTGGGATGTGCCCCAAGGCATGTCTGCTCGCTCTGTCTGGTCTCCTTAGCCACATTCTCTCAAGCCTTGATGGTCCATGAGCATGCTTCCCCTTGAGATTCCCAGTGTCTTCTTGGCTTTCAGAGCCTAGCATGCCGACACTAGGAATATGGCCAGCACAAAGATTATTCTTTTTGCTTCAGTGTTTACCCTGAGACAACTGAATCCCTCCTCCGTTCCTTCCTTCCCGCTCTCCATGCCACCCTCATTGTCTCCTTTTTTTGTTTTTGTTTTTTTCACTTGTTCAATCATGTTCTTTCTAATTTAATTTATTTAATGACTTATACTTTGCTGTTTTTAGAGACAAGATTCTCTTGTAACCCAAGCTGGCCTGAAACTCACATTGCAGTTAAGGATAGCCTCAACCTTCTTACCTCTACTATCTTTGTGCTTACATTACAGGGTTCTACCACTCCTAGCTTCCTTCTTGGTCAAACGAGTGTATAACAGCACCTTATTACTGTTTTTTAAACTTTGAGGCCACCAGATCCCTTGGAACTGAAATTACAGATGGTTTTGAGCTACCATGTGGGTGTTGGGAATTGAACCCAGGTCCTCAGCAAGAACAGTCAGTGTTCTTAACTGCTGAGCCATCTCTCCAGCCCAGCACCTTTTATTTTACAGATAAACATTTCCAAGGCTGTTCTCTCATTGGTACTGGGCATGCATATGGGATTAAATGCCATTGCTCACAGGTATGAAGCTGTCAAAAAAATTTAATGAAAAATAAATGCCACCTTCTGTGCAGGCCTCAGCCTGAGGCCCAGCCTAGACAGGTTCTTGACCAGTAAATTCCATGGTCATACTCATCTCTCTGTAGAACTGTCAGCACAGAGACAAGATAATTTTATTACAATTTCTATCTTTAAAGGAAATAAAACTTGAATCCAAAAGCTAGTACATAGTGTTAAAAGTTTGGAACGTATTGACTCCTTAGCTTCATGGCCAGTTCTGTTGGGAAGCACCCTTGTAGCAAGTTTATAGTATAGGATGACAGTTTTGTTTTGTTTTGTTTTGTTTTGTTTTGGTGGAATGTGATGCTGAAGACCAAGACTGAGATGTTAAGACAGGTCTGCAGACATGGAAGACGTTGGTGTCTGGACATGTACACCCTACTCTACAGAATGCTAACCATGGCAGGCTTAGCTTTGGGCCCCTTTGCTCCAATCTGAGCCTTAACATGGTTCTGGGTCCAATGGTGTGACCATTCCTGGGCCCCCATCTGGTCTCTTAGAGTCCTGGTTGCTGGTCTAACCTCTGTTTTTCAGGAAGTTCCTCTAGTGTTAGTTTCCATAAAGCCTATGGGATCAGCAAGGTCATGCTCACATCTGGGTTATCAAATTTGCATCACCAAAGTCTATAAATGCCTTCTTTCATTTTAAAACTCGAGTTACGGGCCCCAGCTTGGGCTCATTCACCAAACTTCCCTGACTGTGGTGAGGGGTGACTGTGGGTGACATGGCTCAGGACATCAGCACATTCTAGACTGCTTTCTTCCCTGGGGAAGGGCCATGACATATTGAAACTTTATTCTTTTGAGTCACTATGAGAAGCAGCTTCTAGACTGGCCCCTCCCCTCTTCCCCACCTTGGTCTTCTTGAGGCCATAATGTGTCCACCCTCTAACACTGCCATTTCCAGATGCATTTTCTGGAACCAGATGTGACAGCTCTCCAGTTGCCTTGAACTCAAGTCTCATGATTCTCCAATGCTGTATGTACACTTGCCTAGGATATCTCCTTTGCGGAGACATCATTTTCAGCCATTCTTGCCAATCTAAATGTTACCATGGTAAAACCTCGTGGGGTTATGCATTTGCTCCCCCATTTTCTGCATCCTGTACCTCATGGTAAGCTGTAGTCATCTGTTAACACATCTGCCTTCTCCCAGAAGACCACAGGACTGGGGGAGGCACTGATCTCCAGGCCTAGCATGTAGTAGGTTTGCAGTGTTTGCTGGAGAACCACAAGTGCTCTTAGAAGAAACCTTTCCCTCCTGTGAAATGAAACAGCCTCTGGGCTACCGAGATTTTGTGATTTGGTGCAAAATAATAAAGTTGAAGAGGAAACCTAGCCCGACCTGTTGGAATGCACAGGGAAAGATTTCAGTGCTCATTCGGCTCTCAGTGCCATATGGCTTTCTCTTCACAGGCTGCTCTGTTGAGAATTACTTTTGCAGGTAATTTCCTAATGATTGCCTTGGGATAAACAAATTTATCAGACTTGTTTGGCTAATGTATTCAAGGAGGCTCACAGGGGAAAAGTTTAATCATCGAAGAAGCCAGCCGGTGTCTGTCATTAGGGGAAGGGTCCAGAGCTGACGGGTGCTGAGCTGTGGTTGCTATGACTGCACATACTTTCCGATCCCTTTGTGAGGTCAACTGCAGCTCCCAAGCTGATTGGCTAAAATAAGATTATCCTGCTGGCCAACCATGGGGAGTTAATTTCATCAGAAAGAGAAGGATGGTGGGAAACCTGCCACGATACTACAGAGGAATTTTCCTCAGCAGTCCACAGAGTCCAAGTTTGCTTTTTATTAAATTGATATGTTCTGTCTAATGAAACAATGTAAGGAGACAGACAGTGGCATTAGTCTATTTTGTATAGCCATGGGAACTTTAGTCTGGTTTTGTCAGAAAAGTGACTCTCAGAGTTAACCTTTATTTTCCTGTAATGCATCCACATAGCTAAACGCTATCGTCACATGCATTTATATAATTGGAGATAGGTGACTCTGGAAGGTACAAAGGAGCTGGCACAATGGCAGGTGTCTGCTTGCAAGGCTTCAGCCCAGGGGGAATAATGGGCACAGAAACCTTACACAGAACTACTCGTTTGTGGACTGGACACGGCCTTGTGGCGGAATGAGGAGGCCCATGTTGCACAGGAGTCTCTCTAGTAGTCTTCCCCATCACCCCCTGCTCTCCGCTTGGCATAGTCTTTGTTCTAGGAATTAATCACATAGCTCCACTGGTTATGTTTTAATTCTGCACAGGGAAGACACAGAGTGACCTTGGCCTGAAATGAAAACAAGGACAGTGTCAATCTGCTTGCTTCAGTGGCTGGTGAAGCTAGGTGGCTGAATACTAAGCAGTGGCTGGTGAGGCTAGGTGGCTGAATATAAAGTGTCACCAACGTGGATGCCTAAACATGAGCAGAACAAGGGTATGTGGATGTCTAAACATGAGCTGAACAGGGATGATGTAAGTGTTGTAGCTCTGATAGAAAGGGATCCTGGCAGTCGGGAGCCAAGGGATACCACAAAGTCACTGTGAGTGTAGCAGCTTGCAGCCCTGCTCCAGGAAAAGGTTTCCCCAATGCAACAGCTCTGCTGGGGCAGGGGCGGGTTTCCCCAGTGAAGTTGTTACAGTTCTGCTCTGCTCAGAAGAAAGGTTACAGCTCTGCTCAGGTCCCCAGAGTGTAACAACTCTGCTCCCAGGGCAAAGTTTCCCCAGCAAAAGTGTTACAGTTGGGCTCTGCTCTTGCTCAGGTGAAAGTTGTTACAGCTGGGTTCCACTCCAGTGAAAATGTCACACTGCTCAACAAACCTCACTCAAGAGGTTTATTGGGAAGAAGAATCCAGTAGGGTGGCTGCCTCTAGTGAGAGAAACAATAGCAAACTGAACAGGGTACAGAGCTTATATGGGGTTTCTTGGGGCAAGGGAAGGGAGCTTTCCAGGGTGGCTTGAGACTGGCGGATTTTTGTGGCAAGCTCAGGGGATTGGTGGGATTTTGTGCTTAGGGGTTGGTGGGATTCTGCAGCCTGACTCCCGGCAAGCTCAAGCGATTGGTGGGATTTCAAGGCCTGGTCCTGGGGTCAAGTCAGGGTCAGGGTGTTTTTTTCCTTGGCTCTTTTCACTCTTCAGATAATACCAATAGACACACTAAGGGATGTGGGGGAAAGCTCAGGAGACCTGAACCCTACTCAAAGAACTACAAGAAACTAAGGAATGCTAAGAGGGGAAAAAGTCTTTCCTGGGAAAGAGCACAACTATTGGTTATCCATACCAAACGGTCAGCCCTGAAAACAAGTAACATTATCCAGACTAAGGAGGTTGTATTTATGTGCTTAAGAATATGTACACACACACACACACACACACACACACACACACACACACACACACACACACACCATTTCTATGGAATTAAATTTGGTAAAGCAAGATCTGCCCTGACCCCCATTTGAGGAGGGGAAGGGGAAAAGGAACAGCATTATGGATGAAAGAGACAGCATCATGAAGATGGACCTATTTTTAGGTCTGGCCTGATGCTGTCCAGTGTGGAGGAAGAAGCAGAAGAAAGAGGCCGAAGGGAGTTTGGTGTTA
>NC_081421.1:34056035-34113804 GCF_949786415.1 Peromyscus eremicus
TTTTCTGGTCTTAGGCAATCTCAAAAAAGGACATAATTTTTGAAACAGAACAAGTAAAAATATGATTTTTACACATTCAAAGTATGCACATACCTAAGTCTACATGATTATTGTTTACAGTCAACTGTCTATTACTATGACAGCATTAACTCCTGAATGTACTCATTGTGCATGTACACAGAATCACTTCAGTGGTTCTCCGTTTCTTAACACTTGATTAACAGAGGCAACATAAACTCAGGCACCTCTGCTGGTCAAGGAACTTGTAGGAAGGCAAAAGGGTGTATGGGTATGTATGCATGTGTGTGTGTGTGTGTGTGTGTGCACATGTGTGCATGCACATTTATATGTATTATGTGTTAATGTATATGTGGTTGCCTGTGTGTATCATACATTTATGTTGCATGTTGTTTGTATGGTTGTGTGTCTATGTGTGCATGTGTGTGTAGCTGAGTGTATATAATTTTATGTGGTTGTGCTGTGTGTCATGTGTTTCTGTTTGTGAATTGTGCAGGTGTATGTGAGCACATATGTGTACATGCATGTGCATGGGGAGAGAGGAAGGCTCTGACTAGCTTGATGGCATCTTCTCTACCTTCAAATGTCCTTTAGAAATCGTAAATACAATGCAGTCCAAACAGACACAGCGGGCTCACATCCTATGGTCTGGTATGCACAGGCTGTTCAGGTTGTCCTTTGTTGCTAATAATAGGGACTTAAAAAGTGCCTTAAGAGTTCATTTGCTTTAAGGTTTAAATGTCAGATCTGGACTGAGATTTTGAAACTTCAGTGTTATATTGCATCCTTTGTTTGTCTGCTTAAAAAAACAAAAACATGAGACTATTAGCCTGGCCAGAGTTTTAAAATGTCTGAAAATATTTAGTCCATTGCTAAAAATTGTTTTCTATACATCTGGGTTACTGTAAAACAAAAACAGAAATTTTTAGTACATATTTGACAACAAACTCAATCTGGTGGTTGAAGGATGATTAAACACAAGATATTTGCTCAATGTGATACCATGTAGTTACTTTAAGATGGAATATAACAGCTGATGAGAGGCTCAGCAGTTAAGAACACGGTCTGCTCCTCCAGAGGCCCCACATGGTGGTTCACAACCATCTGTAACTCCAGTTCCAGGGAATTTGATGCCCTCTTCTGGCCTCCTGGGCCACCACACACACACATAGTGCACAGAAATACATGCAGGCAAAATACCCATACACACAAATTAATTTTTTAAAAAAAGAGAAAGCCTTCAAATTTGTGAATTAAAAAATAAGACAATAAAATAAAATGGAACATATGAAATATATGTAGCAATAAAACATTATTCTAATATATTATGCTAAAAAATCCTGCCATAAAAGTTTGTGTTTACCATGGCTATAACTATATGAGACACATGTACAAATTGGCCATAAACAAATAAGAATAACCATGGACTACAGGATTCTCTGATTATTTTTAAAGCTTTAAAAATGTTTTACTGATCTTCTAATTAAAAAATGAATGCATTACAATTTAGGAAAAACACACTGTGGAACTGTATATGTGCAGCTAGCCTAACCTTTGGCACACTCTCTGAGGATGAGGCCAGCCTGACCTGGCTAGAGTGCCCAGGGCAGAACTTGTCTGACCCCTTTACTTTGAAAACCTGGGTCTCCAGGACTCTTGAGATACAGGACCTTCTGTATGACTTTTCACTCTTTTTGTTGAAAAGTATTAAGATCTATGCTTATGTCTTTTTTCTGAATCTAAAACTCCATTAAAAACATTCAATTATTTTACATCCTTCACCAGATTACTGTATTTGCTCCATGCTGAGGTCCAGATAAATATGAGAAGTAGGGGATCTGGAGAGATGGTTGAAGATAAATTGCATGCTGTGTAAGCTCGAAGACCTAAGTTTGGATCCCCAGTACCCATGTCAAAAAGCTGGATGAATGTTCTTAATAGTTAAATATGAAACCAGTCCATCTCTCTAGCTAATTAGTGGCTGGTTAATTGCTAATTAATTAATGGTCAAATTTCTTAATTTATTCAGCAAATGCTTTGAGTACATGGCTCTGTCCTGTGGAGCATGCATGAACAAAAAAGTTGAGCATCTCCGCATCTTTGTGGGAGTTAGCTTGGAGCAGAGAGACAGAAAATAAACACTAGGCATGACCGGAAGTTATTTCATACATTCAAAGGAAATAGTGCTGCTAAGAGAGAAAGCAGAGCAAGTGAGAGCTCTTGGGAAGCAGAGAAGCAAGAGCTTCTCTTGCAGAGAAGTCAAGAGCCTCGTGGTTGTCAATAGGCAGAAGAGGTCCTAATGGGGCATGAGCAAGGGCACCTGGTGGGGACTCCAGGGACACTGCTGCAGGCTGAAGGGACAGACATGCAGCCTCACTTCTGTGGCTGGTGACAAGACTCACTGTAGATCCCCATTGCCAGCACATCTGGCTTACTGGGGTGTCAGGGTACTCAGCATCCCAACAGGCACAAGGCAGTATAGCTAGGAAAGGCTGCAGTTGAAGAAAGGGAATCACAAGTTCCACCTAGATATCAATCACTTCTACCCCAACAAAACATGTCAGACTTGATGGTTTTCATCCGGCTTCATGTCTATCTGTGGGCAGCTATCATATTGGATTTCTATGTGGGTTGAGACTCAGCTCACCTCACTCATTCCCAGACTCCTTTGCCTCTGATTACCCTGCTTGATCTTTGAAAGTAAGGCCCTTACCTGCCCTAAGTTTATGGTTCCCATGCCCTTCCACAGGGTTCCTCTGCATCCTTGAGCTATGAGGAGAATCGAGAGACTGCCATTCCCAACACAAGCAGGACATTGGATAACAGCTTTTCCGAAAGCTATGCTCACTAACCATGACAACATTTGTCTCTGAATCAGCTGGTCCTTTGAGTTGGACTGCACCATTATGTCTGAAGTCTGGTCAGGATGCCCATTTCATAAGAATTTCAATTTTCTCCCTCATTTTTTCCCAACAGAAATGATCTCACCATGACTCAGCTCTCGTTCATAAATTCCCCTTTCCTACTACTGTCTGTTTCTCCCCAGTTAGAGAGGCAGTGCTTAAACTAAAACAGCAAAGCACTGACATCCTTGACTCCTCCCTCAGAGTCATGTGAAAGATGGAGATGGTAACAGGTTTCTGCGGTACTGAACCTCTGTGAGGCACACCTGTGAGGGCATTTAATCCCTGAGCTATATCTCAAGCACTTTTTGAGATAGGGTTTTAAGTAACTCAGGCAAGCCTTGAATTTCGATGTAGCTAAGGATGAGCTTGAATGGTTGGTCCTCCCTATCCCAAATGCTGAAATTGCAGGTGAGCACCATCAAACTCAGTTTATGTGGTGCTAGTGATTGAACCCAGGGCTTCAGTCATCCTTGGTAAGCAGTTACCAGTGGAGCTACAGACCCAGCTCCAACTCCTGTGGTGACTTTCATAAGAAGTTTTTACTTTGAGGCAGGGCCTCCCTTTGTAGCCCAGGTAGACTTGGGTTAAAAAAAAACAACAACATTATTTTATTATTTAAGTGTGTGTGTGTGTGTGTGTGTGTGTGTGTGTGTGTGTGTGTGTGTGTACCTGAGGAGGTGAGAAGAAGGTATTAGATTCCCTGGAGCTGGAGTTACAGGCAATTGTGAGCTGCCCAACCTGGGTGATGGGAACCAAACTCCAGTCTTTTAGAAGAGCAGCAAATACTGTTAACCACTGAGCCATCTTCATACCTACAGCATATTCTTGGGGCCTGAAGTTACTGTTATAACCACAGAATTGCAGGTCTCACTTTGGGAGTTGTTATGTTCCCAATCTGAACTCCCTACATAGCATATGAGTGCTTGCACCTTTAGGGGCATTGGAGTTTCAAAGAGCTTAGAGAAGATATGTCTGTGATTCTTACTAGAATGAAAGGGTATTCCACACTGACCGTTGTGATTGTTTTTTGTTTATCTGTTTGTTTGTTTCAGTCCCCTTGCTTGGGATTGAACCCAGGGTCTTGCACATGCTAGGCATACACTATACCACTAAGCTACGGCCTTAAACCATTTATAATTAATTTTTTCACATTTAGTGTGTGCACATGCATGTGCATAACACAGCATATACTTATGTGAAGATCAGAGAAGTCAGCTTCCTCTTTCCACCTTATGGGTTCTTGGGATTGAACTCAGGGTGTCAGTCTGGCAGTAAGTGCCCTTACCCACCAAGCCATCTTCCTGGCTCCCATTTGTGATTTTAATGGCTCAAAATGCTTATTAAAGTCAAACAAAACTTCTTTTGTAAGCATTCATCTTAGCTATGCTGTGACACCAGAGGGCAGTGTGTAGCCACAAGATGGCAAAGCACAGCAGTAGTGTGAGCAAAATGGGCTGATTCTGGTTTTAACTCTTGCTTTCTGTACCCTCCTCTTCTATCTGTTGGGCCCATCACATGGGATGTTGAGAAGCATCTTTGAGGGTGATGTCCATCCTCATAGCCTTTTATGGTAGTATGTGTCAGCCAAAGAACGTGAAGCAGGGAAAGTCATAGGGAGAAGACAGGCTCCAGAACTTTCCACAGGCTGTCCCAGGTAGCTTCACTTAGGAGGTGACATTGAGTAAATATCTAAGAAAGAAACCTGGGGCAATTTCATTTCAGGCAGGGGAAGCAAGCAGGCATGGGTGCTATATAGGAGGGTGAGCAAGGAAGTGGTCAGCTTAGGGTGAGGGCAGAGACCACGAAGCACAGGGTTTTGAGCTCACAGTAAAGTATTAACTTTTACTTTGAATGAGAAAAGTTTCAAGGAGGAAAGTTATCAGATGAGATGTGAATTTTCATAGAATCTTGTGACAGCAAGTTGAGGACAAATAGGAGTGGGCAACATGGGGGCAGAGGCACCAGCTTCAAGCACATTTTTACAACACAGCTCAAGGTGATGGTATTAAAGCCAGGTGTGATGATCTACACCTGTAATCCCAGCAGTTGGGAAGTAGAGGCAGGAAGACCAGGAGTTCAAGGTCATTCTTGGCTTCACATTCTTGTGTAGACCAGCATAAGAGACCCTGTCTCAGAAAACATAAACAGTTTAAAAGATGAAGATACTAAATTAAGACCAGTGTTTAGCTGGAGTTTTCTCTAGTCCCACCCGGGCCCACAGCCACTCAGACCCAAATAAACACACAGACGCTTATATTAATTAAAACTGTTTGGCCTAATGGCTCAGGCTTCTTGCTAGCTAGATCTTACACTTAAATTAACCCATAATTCTTATTTAAGTTTAGCCACGTGGCTTAGTACCTTTTCCTAGTTCTGCCTTCACATCTTGCTTCCTCTGTGTCTGGCTGGTGACTCCTGACTCAGCCTTCCTGTTCCCAGAATTCTCCTTTCTCTTTGTCTCACCTATAATTCCTGCCTGGCTACTGGCCAATCAGCACTTTATTTATTAACCAATCAGAGCAACACATTCACAGCATACAGAGTGATATTCACAGCACAAGTGACAGTGATGAACAGACCTGGAGCTTCCAAAGGTTCCATCCCCAATATACCCTGTGTCAACACAGCCTCTTAGAATTGTTTCATGTGTTTCCTGTTTCAGCAGGAGTCTAATTCTACAGCATACATTTTGATCTGCTGATGCAGGGTGTGAGGAAGACAGTTGTCAAGGATAGCTCCATGTCATGGGATGAGCAGCTGGGAGGCTTCAGTTGGTGCTCAGAAAGAGGGAGAATATTGAGGCTTGTGGGTAACAGCAGGAGGGCAGGTGTCAACACAATGGGTTTAGAATTACATATTTCAGCAGCTACAAATATATAGATATCATTCAAAGCTAGCATCGCACGTGAGTGTGGGAGAGTGGAGACCACCAGAGAATAAGGAGATCAAGCAATCTGCATAAATCCTAACCCATGATGATCAGAATTCTGGCATAGGGAAAAGATTGAGCCTGAGAAAGAATATCAACAGTTTGAGTGTAGGAGAAATCCAGCCACAGAGTTACCCTGAAGCTACATGGAACCATGCAAAGAGGATATTTAAGGAGAGACACAGGACTCGTAGAGCCCTTGCATCACACCCTGGCCTTGATCCTCAGGACCATAAGGAAACCATGAAGTGGCAAGTGTGAGGTCCTTAGAGTTTCCAGCAGGGTGGCTCTCTGGCTGCTTGAGCCATTAAGTAGATGCCAGTGGAGCACTTGAGATAATTGTTCCCCATACCTCTCTATCAGGGTCCAGGAGGGCCCTGATATAGAAGGCATGGCAAGCCATCCTACTGGGACTATAATTCCTTCCTTCTATCTTTTTTTTAAGGCAGAAGCTGTCTGAACCCACAGCCTGGCTCAGCACCAGAGGAATGAATGTGTGAACACGAATTGCTGACTCAGCACCTGGACCGGTTTGGGCTGCCCAAGCACAGCTGGTGAAAAATATCTAGTCAGTAAAAATAATCTTCCCTTGTTTGTCTGTTTTAGGCCAGGTCTCATATAGTCAAAAATGACCCTGAACTTCTGATTCCCCTGCCTCCACCTCCCCAGTGTTGGGATTACAGGCAATGCTGTCATGCCCCATGAAATATACTTGCTTCTTTTCCCTAAGAAAGACTTAAATGGGGCTGGAGAGATGGCTCAGTGGTTAAGAGCACTGACGGCTCTTCCTGAGGTCCTGAGTTCAATTCCCAGCAACCACATGGTGGCTCACAACCATCTGTAATGAGATCTGGTGCCCTCTTCTGGCCTGCAGACAGAATATTGTATACATAATAAAGAAGTCTAAAAAAAAAAGAGAGAGAAAGAAAGACTTAAAAGAGGAAAGTGACAGAAAGACTTCTAAAGTGTAAGTATTTTCAGAAAACAAAAGGTTAAAACATTTTGCTACTAGTCATTTCAGGCAGAAAGTTGTGGTAGTTTGAAAGAAAATGGCCCCCAAAGGGAGTGGCACTATTAGGAGGTGTGGCCTTGTTGGAGTAGGTGTGTTCTTGTTGGAGGAAGTGTGTCACTGTGAGGGTGGGCTTTGAGGTCTTTTCTCAAGCTTCACTCAGTGTGACTTCCTACTTGCCTTCTGGTCAAGATGTAGCCAGCACCACATCTGCCTGCACACTGCCATGCTCCTCATCATGATGATAATGGCTTGAACCTCTGAAACTCTAAGCCACCACCTCACTGAATGTTTTAAGAGTTGTCGTGGTCATGGTGTCTCTTCACAGCAAGAAAAAAGCCTAACTAAGAAAAGTGTGAAAATCACTTTTTAAAAATGCAATGAAAACAGGTGGTGGGTATGGGCCAGGCTTCTCTCAAGTGGGTCTTCCTAAGTTGGAGCATCTATAACAAAGTATATGTGATTTAATTCATTTCAAACAAATTTTAAGGCAGGAACAACATAAAGTAAAATTTATACAGAGGAACAACCAACGATGGTTAATAACAATTCTTTTTCTATAGGAAGGAATGCTTAAGTGTTGTTAAGTTGTTTCAACCCTAACATTCCTCACATGAAGACTGCTGAGAATTCTGTACTCCTGAATACATGTATTTTATCTTTTCGGTATGTATGTATGGTGTGCATGCAGGTGTGTATATGCAGTAGAATGTGCGTGGGTGCATGTGTACGTGTGTAGTTGAAAGTTTTCTCTGCTTCTGCCCAGCCCTGTGGTCCCACAGCCTACTTATGAAATAATCACTTATAAGCTTATATTAATTGTAACTGCTCAGCCATTAGCTCAGGCTTATTACTGACTAGCTCTTGCACTTAAATTAACCCATAATTCTTATTTATGTTTAGCCACGTGACTTGGTACCTTTTCTCAGTTCTTGTCATCTTGCTTCCTTGTGTCTGGCTGGCGACTCCTCACTGCTCCCTTCCTCTTCCCAGCATTCTCCTAGTCTGCTCACCCCACCTATACTTCCTGCCTGGCTACTGGCCAATTTTTATTAAACCAGTGTACAAGAGCATTATCCTACACATATGTGCAGATTGCACATGTGTCCATGTGCATGTGGAGGCCAGAGGGTGATAGCAGTGTCTGCCTCCTCCCTTTCTACCTTATATATCAAGGCAGGGTCTCTTACGTGAACACAGAGCCCGCTGATTCAGCCAGTCTAGCTAGACAGGGATCTCCTCTTTGCTTTCTCGGCACTAAGATTACAGGTGGGCCATCACACCCACATGACATTTATGTAGGTTCTGGGAATCTGACCTTCAGCCCTCATGCTTGATGGCAAGGGTCTCACTCACTTGTCTCCTCAGCCCCCACCTCCCCCCTTCAGACAGTTTCATTTGTATGCTTCTTGTATAATATTAGAGGGGCCAGCCTTAATATTATACATCCCAGGGGCTCAGGAGAGAGAACTACTAACGGCGAGGACTATTTTAAGGAAATAGAATCTCAGCACACCGAGCTCTATAGTCCGCTTGCTTTAATTCCTCTGGCATAACATCCTTTATACACAGCTTCAGTTCTGTTCTCATGTCCAGCTCCTTTCTTGGCTGATTTCTCTCTATATTTATCTACTGCTTCCTCTAAGTTCTATCTTAATTCTCTTGTCATAACTCTGCGGCATCTAGGTCCTTTTCATCTTGTTCTTACCCAGCTAGTACTTCCCCATCTGACTCTTCCTCATCTCCACCTAGTTATTCTGATACTCTCCTCTAGCCCTTCAATCTAATTCTTCCCCATCTCAGTTTGTTCCTCTCAAGTTCTTACCCATCTAGTTCTTCCATTCTCTTTTCTCTTCTCCATCCTTCTGTGCCCTGGAAGTCCTGGTATATAAAGCCAGGCTTCCAGGGTCAAACGGAGGGGTGAGAAGAATCACACTGAGAGGCAATAGCCGTTAATTATCATTTGCAACCCCAAAGGGAAGTGACCAGTGGGGAAAGGAATTAACTAAAGGCTAAATTCGGGTAATATCTAAGAAGAGGGATCTTATGTGCTCAACTATAAAACTCTTAAACGTGATTGGTAGAAAATGTTAAGAATCTATAAGTTGCTAGGTCAATGGGAGAAAATAAAACTGTCTTCTTTTTTCCTGTGGTTCTTATCTGTCCAAGCTATCTGCCGTTTTTCTGCAGGGTGGGGGCAAGTGTGCTCAGTTGCTAGGCAACCTGTGCACAGCTAGATGCCTCTGGTGACAGTTAAAGGGAGATCTGGAACCAGAGGTAAGGTTTGGGAAAGGAGGAAGTAAAGCTTAATTGGCACATCCGCCAGGCCTTCTCAAACAGGTAGTCTAGATGCTTAAGTCTGTTTTTAGAGAGTAAAGAGGTATCTCTGATAAGGTACTTTCCTCCAACTGAGAATGGACCTGGCCAGATGCTGCCAATGATGATAATTATAGGGAGGCTTGAACTGGGGTTCGGGCTGAGCATAGCTGTCAGCGCAGAAAATTATCTAAATATTCCTAGAAATGGTTAGGTAAGGAGTTAGAGGTCTATAAAGTTAGTAAGGCTGTAAGAAAGGAGGGTCCAAGCTAAATTGTGTAAAGCTATTACTTAATGTCCACCTGACCTAGGTGGTGTCTTCTTGTGGAATTTACCTTAAATCAGGAGTCTTGCATGTGAACTGTTATTACTGCTAGTCCTTGAAAGTGGCCAAGGGAGAATCTGATTCCAGAGAAAGCCTTTCCTGAGGCTGTTCTCCAAACACCTGGAATGTGTATGTCCAGAGAGTGATCAGTCCACACTGTTAGCCCTTCTTACGGAAAAGTCAATTGGGAAAACTATGAAGGTACACATGATTTTCATAACAGAATACAGCTGATATATAACAAGCCAAGTAACACCAAAATCTCCTTGGGATGTGGCTTCCTCTGGAGGAATTCCCTGATTCCTCCAGGTAGTGACTTTGCCATAACCATCTGAGTTCTTATGATATTCCTGCAGCCTGCAGCATACACTAACTGGCACTTGCTATGTAGATCAAGCTGGCCTTGAACTCAGAAATCCTCCTGCCTCTGCCTCTCGTGCTGAGATCAAAGGCGTGCACCACCACACCCAGTTCTACATGTATTTTTTTAAGTTAAAAGAAACCTTTTTTCTTATGAATACACAACTTTTTATTTCTAGAATATTTTAGTTAGACATTATAAAAATTAATTATTATTAATTTACTCACTCTGAGTTTAAAAACAATCATAAACTACTTGATATTGCTATATTCCTGCTGTAACCTACGTACCACAGCCTCCACGCGTGTTAGGAAGCCCCACGGTTTCTGTGAACAAACCCTTCTTCTGTCGGGGTTGTAGTAGGTTAGAAAGGGAACCTAAGTCATGACTCTAGGAAGCTGCTAGGGGACATCTCCTCGCGGTCTCTTGAGGACCTGGGCAAAGCACCGGGGCCCAACGTCGTAAAAACACTTCAGAAAGTTTGAGAAGCAGGTTCAGCTCCAAAGCTGTGGCCCCACTCTTGTTCTGCCTGGGCCTCTTCCCTCCTGGTGAAAGCCATGGGCCCTGAATGCTGGGTCTGAAACATCTTTCTCCACAGCAGGTATCTCCAAACCTGGGCTGAGGGCTATGCATTCCATTCCTTGAACAAGGGGAGCCATCGATGTTCGCCCAGAATACAGGATTCATCTGACAAGCAAGGTGGCCAAAAAGCAGTCGCAGAAAGTCACATCCGGGAAGTGTCTTGGGAAACGTTTACTGGAGACAAACTGTGCATTTCTTGCTGGGATCCGGGCTCCAGCTGAAGATTTATCTCTCTGCAGGCCCAGCACCTACCTGAAAGTCTAGGCCTGAGAAAGTCACCAAATTCAGCGGGTCTTCTTGGCTCTGACCCTCTTCACTGGCAACCGAAGCTGCCAAGCAAGGCGGGGTTCCCTTTTTTCTGGTCTTGATTCCCTGGGAAAATGGAGCATCTGATTTTACCTGAGAGGGGGTCTTAAATGTGAGCATTAGTGAAATAGAACAATATAACTTTTTTTTTTCTTTACAAATTCCTTGAGGGTCATGAATGAAAATGAGGATATGACCGCTCCCGCTCCTAGGTATGGAGAACGTTTTTATTGCAGATATGAGGGAGAGAACAGCCAGAGGCATCTGGAAGAGTCCAGACTGAACATGGCCAGCAGAATAGACCAGCCATTAGAGAAGGGGAAAGGGGGGAGTGGAGAGCAAGAAGAGAAAAGAGGCGCAAGAGAAGGGACCGGGAGAAGTAGAGGAACAAGAGGCCGAGAGTACAAAGAGGAACCATGAGAACGTGCTGCCAAAATGGCTAGGTTATGTAGGAAGCAGAAGCTGGGGAAAGTAAGGGAAGCTCAGAGGCTGGAGAGGTTTAGTGTAGGGGGCGGGGGTGGAGGGCGGAGGGTGGTGAGAAGGGCTGAGAAGAGCCCGGACTCTGCAACAGGTACTTGTAATGCTGGGAGAGCCTGGCGGCCAGTGTGTCCTGAGTTTCTCTGGAACCTAGGCAGGAGCAGCACAGGCAGGACTGACCGCAGCCCTTGCACACACTGAACTGCGAGCATTCTGTAAACTGACTCTCCTACACACTCAATCCACCAGGTGGCGCTGCTTCCTGCTGCCTATCTTAATAGGGCTGTGTCTCCAGCAAGAGAGGACACAGCCCCTGGAAAGAAGAAGGCACAGCCCCGGGATTAACAGTGCATTGCTGAAGTGACTCACATCAGGCAGTTAGGAGATGCTCAGCCATGACTGCGGCTGTTATCACTACTAAGTAAACATAGCTAATGAACGCATTAGCTGGTGGCTCTGTGCCACGTACAGGAAGGAGGTGCAGACCTTACAAACAGCCCAGCTACTTTGTTTATTCAATTAGCCATTAGGGCAGGTTTATTTTTATAAAGCGATACCATTACTTCTCAACACCCCTGACCTGCCTACTTTTCCTCTACCCCAACAGCAACCTTTTTGGCAGCGTATTATAAAACAAGATGGAGCCGGGCGGTGGTGGTGCACGCCTTTAATCCCAGCACTTGGGAGGCAGAGGCAGGCGGATCTCTGTGAGTTCGAGGCCAGCCTGGGCTACCAAGTGAGTTCCAGGAAAGGCGCAAAGGTACACAGAGAAACCCTGTCTCAAAAAAAAAAAATGGAGGTCACCACCACAGGCCTAAGGCTTCTGGCATGGAAATGTTTGTTGCTTTGGTTTGGGTCTAGGATGAGCAGAGAGAACTTCTCTGGACTTTGCTTGCTGCCTAACGGAAAATGCAGCTTCCCAACTTCTCGGGGCTGGCTTGACTGGCATTGGGGCTGGATACTTCCTTGTTGCCAGGGTGGACTGCTGGCAGCCTCCTCTGCCTCTATTCCCCAGACGCCGGAAGCAACTTTCCCTCACCTTACTCTGATGAAATTTAAAAATACATGCTTATTTTCATGTCTGTTTGATAACTGATCTGTGTTTAATGGTAGGCTCTGATATACTGAGACCCCCTCATTTATATTTTGTGGCTGGATGTAGGACAATTTTGACAGAGACTGCCACAGGACATTTTATGCATTACTATTTTATTATGACTGTATGATCTCTAATAACAGCTTGGCTTATAGTCTTTTAAAAAGAAATTGTATCCTGTACCTTACAGAACTGATTCTAGAAGATCTGCTGATGGATTGAGGGAACCCCAACAACCACATGGTTTGGGGAACACTGTTCTTGGTCCCTCAGTAACACACAGACCGAGGAGACCTGGAGATACTGGTGACTTGGGAGGATGAACTGGACACAACTCCAGGAAACATTTAACGCCAAGCCTGTGCTTCGTCTGTTCTCTATTACAACTTGAAACAAAATCATGGGGTCTGTGGCCAGTGACTCAGCTACTGGGGCGTAATTCTCAGTCATTTAACCTCTGGCTCATTTTCCTCATCTTCAGGAATTAGAATAATAAGAACTTCTCTGTCCCACGTATGAAGATGAAATAAAGTCTACCCTTTGAAATGAGGAAACATACACAGTGAAAGCTTCATTCCTGGCCAACAGAGCATCTGAACGATCATTCTCTTTGTCTGTATGTCATGTGATACAGAACTAGCTTACCACCACCCCACCCCCACCCCCCACCGCCCGGTCAGAGGCTCTGTTTACAAAGGACCATGAGCTCAGGTGGCAGTTCTTCCAGCATTATGAATGGTGTTTCAGGCTGCTGAGAAATAATGGTCATATGGACAGGACAGCCAGGGTGAACACACATTGAATAACAACATACTCAACACCCTGTGAAGGAGGCATCTAACTCCATGGACTGAGATGAAAACAAATTCTGTGTAAAGTGATATGGTTAGAGCAAGGACATCTTAACCAATAAAGCCCTACTCTCAACAAGCACATGCTGAACTCATACTTCCCCCCCATGTGCTTGAAACTCGGAGAATTATGAATATGACATATTTAAGGCTTGTGATATGGCAGGTGACACAGACATGCATAAAAGAATGTTCATGAGACATTATGAGAACAAAAGGCCAGTGTTTGGTACTGTGGAAACATGAACAGTACAATGATGGTTTTTCTGGGTACTTTTCTTAGGGAGATAAAGGGGTCCTTCAATGAATGAAAGGTACAAGGCTGCTCTAGAATATAGGACATAGATTGAACAAAGTCTCCACTGCTAAGGTTATAGTAAAACCTACTGAGATATGATTTAAGTTGTTATTAGTCACTCAGCCCATTACTTTATTACCGGGATTATCTCTGGGAAAAGAAAGATAATAAAAATGCTGTTAGACTTGAAGCAAAGTGGTTGCTAGTATTTGTCTTTATCAGTAAAACCAATAAAAGTGATAAGCCATTGACAGACTCTGCCCTGTTCTCTAAAGACAATGTGCTGGCTTGACATTTCTGTTCTGGAATGAGAAGCTGCTTTCAGCATCAGCTTTAAGATGATGGTCTCGAGTTTCATTCTGAGCTGGAAGTAATTAGAGATGTTTGATGCTGTGCCCTGCCTCCAAGGATCCACTTTCTGTGTTGAATACTTGTTTTCTGTGTTGTTAGGGAAAATGTGAGGTGGTGGGACTCCTCCTTGGGCAGGCTTCCCACCGAGCATATGTCTGTGTTCTCCTCATCTCCGCTGATGGGCTAGAAGAGAACTGTGGTCTTGGAGAAATGCCATGGGCCTGGAAACACCCATCTGTAATGCTCTGTGGCTTTCAATCCGGGAACTGCTTAAGGGATGGGAAGTCAGAGTTTCCATTCAGTGTCTTTGATGGTCCCACAGAGTGCAGTCTCTAGGAGCTAACTTCACCCTTCACTGTTGCTTTGTGGGCTCCCCACTCAGAGGTACGAGCTTAATGGAGGCTTTGTGCACGGATCTCCTTGAGACCAATGTTAGAATGGAGAGGCAGAGTAAACAGCATTTTGAAAAGCTGTCGCAGAAGCCAATAATAGCGAATTCCCAGCCCGTTGGAACTGGCTTCTTCATGAAATTGTGTTTTATGTTCTGAGAGGAGAGAGTGTGTAAGAGATGTGACAATATATTGGAGGAAGGATGAGGGATAAGCCTGGGAGACTTGAGGACTATGAGGGGAGGAAAACCACGGGGTTGACACTTCACAGAGGTTTGCTGTGCAGACAGGTTCTTAGCACTACACCAGACTGACACACGTCGTTGTATTTGCACCGAAAGCAATTGTAGGCTGAGTAGCTGAAACTTTCAGAGAAGTGGGGGAAGAATTAGATAGCGAACAGGGAGAGGGATGAGAAAGGATTTCGTGCATTTAAAAAAACAAGTAGGTGAAAGGGAGGAAAAGCCACCTCTCCTGCTCCGAAGAGCCATTGCCTGTGGGAGTTTGAGTGAGAATGGCCCACATAGGCTCATGTGGTTGAAAGCTCTTTTAATGGAACTGTTTGTCAAGGATTGGGAGGTGTAGAATTGTTGGCGGAAGTGATTCACGGGGAGTGGGCTTTGAGATTTCAAATGCCCACAGCAGGACAGTCTCTCTCTCTCTCTCTCTCTCTCTCTCTCTCTCTCTCTCTCTCTCTCTCTCTCTCTGCTTGCTGCCTACAGATCAGGATGTAATGCTCTCAGCCACTGCTCCAGCACCATGCCTGTCTGCTTTCCAACATTGTGGTTGTGGACTAACCCTCTAAAACTCTAAGCAAGCCCCCAGTTACATGCTTTCTCTTATAGGTGTCTCTTTGGGCAGGGTGTCAGTTGACAGCCATAGAACAGTGACTTAGACACTGCCTGAGCTCAAATTCTAGCTCTTCTATTTACTAATCTTTGACTACAACCATTTATTTAAGCATCGTGTACTTCAGTTTCTTCATTCATAAAGAGGGGACAATAATAGTATTTATTTCACAGGAGTGTTGTAAGAAATTAGATGCACTTAGGACAATTACATACAATAAACACTCAAAAATGTGATAAGCTGTTACACCCTTTGGTATATATTGTGCTCCAAATATATATTTGCCTTTAAATACTGACATACCTTTTATTTTTTATACCCAATTTTTCCTACATATATATTTGTCATAGTTACTGTTTGCATCAGTCAGTGTTCTCCAAAGGATCAGAACCAACAGAATGAGATCTATTAATAGGGATTTGTTAGATAAATTGGTGTCTATGATACAGCCTGGGTAATCCAGTGATGTTTGTCTCAGTCCTAACACCTAGATGACTCCGAGGTCCCATTCTGGTGCTTAAGGCCTTGGGGTTTCTGAAGGGCAACTGGTGAACTCGGAAGGGAGATGTAAGAAAAGATAACACTTAGGATGGGGTTTCCCATTTCAAATAACCTAATTAAGAAAGCACTTCACAGGTATACCCAGAGGCTCCTCGTGGGTGATTTCTAGATCTTGTCAAGGTGACAAATTAGCAGTCACACTGCTTGTGGTAACTAAAGTCTCTGGATTAGATGTCTATGCTGTTTTTCCTCCAGATCTTTTCTCTAAGAGGATCTGAGGACAGCCAGAGACCAACTCAGCTCCAGGGTGCAGTGAAGGTTGTTGGCCTGCCTGCTGCCTTCCTTCCTTCCTTCCTTCCTTCCTTCCTTCCTTCCTTCCTTCCTTCCTTCCTTCCTTCCTATCTTCCTTCCTTCCTTCCTCTCTCCCTCCCCCACTTCTTCCTTCCTTTTCCTCACTTTCTTTCTTTTATTTCCTCTTTTTCTTTCTGTAGTTTTTATTTCAAAGCAGTCATAGATTCACAGCAAAATTGAGAAGAACCGTAGATCTCCATCTTCTCCCACACACAGCCTTCCCCACCTATCAACACTGCCCACTCGAGGGGTACTTCCCCGGCTATCAACACTGCCCACTCGAGGGGTACTTTTGCCAGCTGCTGCATTTGCAATGTTACCATCCAATGTCCAAAGCTTACCACCCCGGCCTTGGTACACTCTTGATGGTGTGTATACTGTGTGTTCCGGCAAATGACACATGTCACATTAAAGCACCAAGCAGAGCAGCTTCCTTTCCTAACAATCCTCTCACTCACCTAGACCACCCTCTTGCCCAAGCCTTGGAAACTTCCAGTGTTTTCGGTGTCTATAGCTTTACCTTTGCCAGAACGTCATGGAGGGACACTGCTCTGTAAGCCCTGGGAGGCTCTCTTCTGCCTTGGACTCAGCCTGTTTTTGGAGATGAGTTCTACCAGAGGGTCTTCCAGGGCCAGGGTGCTCACTATGGGTTTTTTCTGCATGTGTCTTTTGAGACAAAAAAACTCAAAAAGCAAACAACAACAAAACAAGCTAAAAAGCCCAGCTGTTCCATTTTCAGAGGCTTTCTGCTGGATTTTTAATGAGGCTTCAGATTTGATCAGACCGAGCTTGACACCTTGTTTGGACCTTTGCTGAGGAGATGCCTCGGTCCCCAAAGGCTGCAGTTCTGCCATCTCCTCATCTTAGTGGCTCTTCCTGTGTTACTGCCTAGCTTCCTGACCTCTCACCCAGTGCTCAGAGTGAGCAATTGTCCAAAGGAAAAGCCAGTTTCAAAACATCAACTTTCCTCTCCAAGTTGCCTCTTTTTTCCAGGATCCTCTTGCCCAGCTGCAGACATCTCAGAAATCCTTCCAGGTTTCCAGACCCACCCTGATCTGCGGATTTCAGCCAGCCTTCCCAGAGGCCTCAGCAAGTCTCTAACCCTAGTTTCATCTCAGCCGAAAGACTTTCTGACATACATTCATGACAGATGATTTCCTAGTTAGTCCTTATTTTTCTCTATTGATTAATAAAATGAGCCTGGTGATAATGGCTGTAACCAACCCCAACACTTAGGAAGTAAAAGCAGAAAGATCAGGAGTTCCAGGGCAGCCTGAGCTATATGAGATCTTGTCTCAAGAAACATCAAGCCAAATCAACCAAAGAGATTTATAATAATCCATATAAACTTTAGGTGAGAAATCTACATGTCCCATTGACCATGTGTTTATTTTTACAGATGATTCTTGCTATTAAATATTATTCTGTGACTTTATGAATTGAATTTTTATCATATTCATTTACTTCTGTGTGTGTGTGTGTGTGTGTGTGTGTGTGTGCGCGCGTGCCATGTGTAATGGCTATTCTTGGTTGTTAACTTGACTATATCAGGAATGAACTACAATCCAGAAATGGAGGGTACACTTGTGATCCGGATCTTGAGGCAGGAAGACAACATGTCTTCAATCTGGATCTTGAGGGGGAGGTACACCTTTAGTCTGGGCCACGCCTTCTGATGGAAGTGTATGTGAGGACAATGGAAGAAGAAAGGGATTGCTCATTCTTGCCTGCTTGCCCTCGCCATGTCAGCACATCCATTCCTTCACTGGCATTGGAGTCTTCGTCTTTGGGATTCCAGCAAATACAGAAGACCAGCTGAGACACCTTGCCTTATGGCACTGCACAACTACTAGATTCTTAGACTTTCCATTCACAACTAGCCATTGCTGGACTTCAGCTTGTAAGTCATTCCAATAGATTCCGTATGTATGTATGTATGTATGTATGTATGTATGTATGTATGTATGTGAGAAGGGGGATTTCATTCTATAAGTTCTGTGACTCTAGAGAACCCTAATACACCATGTCAAACAAGTATGGAGATTAGATGGCAAAGTGTGGGAGTCAGCTCTTTTCTGTGGGTCCCAGAGATCAAACTCAGATTGTCAAAATTAGCAATAAGCACCTTTACCGCTAAGCCATTATAGTGGTTTGAAGAAGAATGGACCTCATAGGCCCATAGGGAGTGGCCCCATTAGGAGATGTGGCCTTGTTTGAGGAAGTGTTTCGCTAGGGGGTGGGCTTTGAGGTCTCAGAAGCTCAAGCCTGGCCAGTATGGCACTTTGCTTCCTGCTGCCTACCCATCCAAATGTAGAACTCTCAGCTCCTTCTCCAGCACCATGTCTGCCTGCACATCACCATGCTTCCCAGCATGATGATAAGGGACTGAACCTCTGGACTGTAAGCTCAGCCCCAATGAAATGTTTTCCTTTATAAAAGTTACCATTGTCATGGTGTCTCTTCACAGCAATAGAAACTAGGAAGACCATCTTGTCAGCCAAATTTCTATGGATTTTAAAATGACTACTTAGTGATCAGAACCATCATATTGCATAGTGTATGTGAAATTGAAGCTGGGTATGAAAACTCAAATCTGTAATCCAACACTAGGGAGACAGAGGCAGAAGAATCACCATAAGTTTGAGAGTTTGAGGCTACCCTGGTCTACATAGTGAATTCCAGGCTAGCCAGAGCTACATAGTGAGACCCTATCTCAAAAGAAAAGAATAAAGTAAAATAAAATAACTGATAAAGAGATTGGGGAAACATGATGTTTGTAACTAAAGGCTTTAATTCTAAATTTACATTTTACCCCGGCAATGAAACTTAAGCTCAGGAAATATGAGGATTCTTAGACTGTGTATTGGCATCAAGAAGCTTATGAAGTGGCAAAGTATCGAGGCTGGGGTGAGGGACCATTTGTCCAAGATGAACCCCAGCGTGGGCACTTCCTATCTCCTCATAACCTGCATTTCCTTTAGAGTCGTGCCTTCCTCTGAGTACTTTTCATTCATGAATGCAAAGGAAGTGTTCTGCTCCTGACCCTGTCTAAAGAGAAGAAACTGCATGTGGCCTAGCAGGAATGGTAACCCTGTACACACATGGCCCCGGGTCTAGCCCCAGTTTGTAAAATGCTCCCAGTTGTCCAGACACACTAGCTAATGGGCTTTTTCCCCATAGGGCTTTGCTGTCTCTTCAGGGGAAAGTGTAGCCTGTCCTTCAGATCCTTCAGGTCAGTGTTCTTGCTTTTAGTGCAAGTTGCCTGGCAATGCTATCACGGTGTTTGACCTCAGTGTTTTCTTTATGCTATGAGGATTTTTAGTTTCCATTAAGATGTAAGCTTTTGACACTCAAACTGGGAACAGCCCTATGTGTTTCCTAAAGGACTGAGAGAGCAGATGAAATGGGAAGGTGTAAAATGTTTCGGAGGAACACAGCCTGGTTAGTGTTCAGTAAACATCACTGAACTGGATTGGGGTGTTCACATGCTCAGCAAGCTCCTAATCTGTGTTAGAGTTTGCACTACACAGTAGACTGAACAGTTAGAGTCCTCACCTCAGCCTACCCCAGAGTCAACAAGAAACACAGATGGGGAAAGAGTTCAAGATTAAAAACTGCAGTGTGAATTCATGTTCATCACCATTCCTTCCAAGATTATCAAAAGTGACAGTAAAGTGACTTTCTATAACTAGCAAGGTGTGTAGTCATAAGGATAGGTATGACATATATGTGGAATTCTGGAAATGAAGAGGTGGATTAGTTTTAAAACCAATGGTATGAGGCAGACAAAGTTGGAACCACAGTTGGAACCAGGAAGGCTGAAACAAGGGAACCCAGGAATAGTTTAGAGATGTTAGAGCAAGGGTTGAATAAGAGGATTTATTGCATGTTTGTGAATTAGCAGCTGAACATTTGCATTCCAGATGGGAGCACAGCTGAGCCCTCCAGGGGAAGCTGTCTGGAAGCAAAACCAGAGGAATCTAATAGTAAAACTGCCCAGCTCACTCTCAGGGGTGTGTCCCAGCCTCTTTCCCTATTGTTTGTCTAGTTGTTTGTTTCTTTTGAGACAGGGTCTTGCTATGTAACCTAGGCTGATCTCGCACTTCATCTGAGAGCTGATATCACCGGAAGGTATTGCCGCTCATAGTTTTTACTTTTAAATGTGGGCAGACAGGCATGAGTCATCAGACATGCAAACTGAATGTATATCTTGGTGAATATAACAAATAAAATAAATACTCGAAAGCAGTGTAATAACTTTATGTGGGTAAGCAGAGATGTGTCTGGGGGAAATGAGAGGAAGGTGTGGTACAAAGCTGTGCAGGGACTAACTCGTTGTTGGTTTTTAGTGGTGCTCTTTTACCCTGTGAGGAAAAGTCACAAAACACGACAGAATCTACTAACAAGTTTTGTTAAGACGAGGAGAGAAGGATAGATGTGATCAGGCATGTGGAAAGACAAGTGTGTGAAGGGGGGGGAGGGGGTTGGGGGATGGGGGAGGGGGAGTGGATGGGTGGGTGGGGAAAAGACATGGCGCCGTCTTATAAAGGCTAAGCCATGCCTGCACACACAGTCCCACATGGCTATTCCACTCATGTGAATAGATCATATGGTTGCGCTGCATGCTTTAAGCAACCACAAAGCCATGGGGTCATAGGTCACACAGGACGTTAGACCCAGAAATGACTAAGTGTCCCGCCGGGCATGCGTGACCCTGCCCAACCGTGGAGGTGTGTTGGGAATTTCTATCATGCTTTACTTTCTGATGTTAAATGTAACAGAAAATTTCAGGAGAGTGTTTAGAGGATAAAATTAAGGAAATCATTCAGAAAATCAACAAGGGAAATATTAGGATTCAAGAAGCCTAACACTGATAGGAGTTCCAGAAAATATAAAAAAAGAAAGATAGTTTCAGAGAAATATTTAAAAAGTTGCTCCTGGGTGCTGTGTGGAACTTTCGAATCTTGGAGCTAAAGAAAAGATCCTGAGAAGTTCCGGAGATTAAAGAGAGCAAGAACCTGGGCAGCCCAGACTTCTCACCACCTCCCCTTACCACCCAGGTGGAAAATGACTTCAAGCCTGGTTTCCTAGAAAGCAATAAAGGTGGGTCAAGACATTCCAGAGACACAAGTTTAAAACGTTTATCATCCTTTGAATCTCTTTCAGGAAAATGCTGGAGAATGGACTCTACAAAGTCAGCAAATGCACCAGGAAAAAGAGAATAGGACCCACGAGCTGGGGAACTTCTGCGTAGGCGAGCACTTGTCCAGGCTGCACGAGCCAAGGTGCTGCTGGATCTGGAAACCTCAGCTGGGAGGAGGTGGCAGGACAGGAGCAAGATGTCTCCAGGGAAAGGTTCCTGCACAGGTTTCCCAGTGAATTTTGAAGAGTTGAAAGGGATTCTTTTAGGGGAGAGTTTAAGAAAGTCGCAGACATCAATGAAAGTCTTGAGAATGATGGAAAAACTGTGAGCAGGTAGACTCAGCTTCCTCACTAGAGCCCTTTACGAGTTACATCTATTTAATTCAGCCAGCAGCAGGGCTTGCCATGGAGGACGGTTCTCAGACCTTGATTAGAAAGGCTGCATGTGGGCTGGAGAGATGGCTCAGAGGTTAAGAGCACTGACTGCTCTTCCAAGGGTCCTGAGTTCAATTCCCAGCAACCACATGGTGGCTCACAACCATCTATCATGAGATCTGGTGCCCTCTTCTGGCCTGCAGGGATACACGCAGACAGAGCACTGTATACATAATTAATAAATAAATCTTAAAAAAAAAAAAAAAAAAAGAAAGGCTGCATGGCAGACTCACGACCTGTGAGCCCAGCTGGCGTGCAGCCTCCTTTAGCTACTGCTTTTCCCTTTTCTGTTCTCTGTGCGGTTGACACCTCATTGGCTTTTACTCACTCCCCAGGCCACCTCTCTAGGTAACATGACAGTCCCCCTCTGTTAGAGCTGCAGCACATGTGTCCCTTGAGATGCCTCAGACTAGAACTGGGGGAGGGCTTTGTTAGCATGCTTTCCCTCTTCAGTTTCCCTGCTCGGGTGGCCTCCCGGCATTCCTGGACGGTGAGTCACGCTGGAACCACTGTGGTTGTGTCCTCTACTCAGCCCTGCTGCGCCTTTCCTAACCTCCAGGGCCCCTTCTTGGGCAGCCTGAGTTTGTGTGGCCAGGAGAAGGGGGAGGCAAGAAGAATGTATCTCAGATCCAGTGCCAGCGGCTTGCCCTTCCCAAGGGCAGTTGCTCACAGTATTTGGAAATAGTGGCTTTGCTTAACTCGAGAGTTCTGAAGGCTCAATTTTTAAAACATGTTTTAATTTGGGAATTGTAAACTATTTTACATTGTCTATTCATACACATCTATTGAAATGAACAGAAGTTTATTTACTAATAAATTCTGAAAACATATTCTCTTGTGTGATTATATTAAGGTCCATAAATGTTCCATCACCTCAAAAACTGCCCTCTCTCCTGCTTTTAGTAAACTGAAAGGTTCTCCCCTAAAATAATCCTAGAAGCTTCCCAACTCATTACCAGAAGGTACGTTTCCTGTTCCTAAGCTTCATCATGGAAACAGAATGGATCCTTCCTTCCTATGTCTCATTCCTTGGTTCAACTATTTTTTGAGATTATTTCATGTTATTATGGTTTTTAGCTACTGAATAAGAATCAGCTACATATTATTCACCCACTCGCCCCTGCCTTCTTCCAGTGCAGAAGATCAAAACCAGGGCCTGGCAGATCATAAAAATGTGACTTAGAATTCTTGATTTGGTTCCTAAAGATTCTGATAGACTCCAGCGCATGGATGGAGTCTAAAAGGTAAGAACTTGAATTCCCATGCCAGTCTTTGAAGCCATGGAAGTGGTGATAGGAATTTAGAACTGTTTTTTGCATACACTCTGTGAGCATCAATCAGACAATCCACTTAAGCTATCCCCAGACGACCCACTCAAGCTAGTGTCATACCCGTTTCTCGAAACCCCCAGAGACCACCAAGGAGCCGGTTTCCAATGCAAGCACATAAGGGTCCTTTTATTTAGGTTCAACCTGTGCCACCGCATGGCAGATGAAAGGAAATGGGGCAGCGGCCATGAGCCCAGGTGTAGAGGGTTTTTATAAGGAAAAACCACAAGCCAGAAATTACATGCTTGGGATTGGGTAGAAGGCAAATGGGGCATGGTGATTTTTTGAAACTATTGGTCTAGACTTTGGGTGCGAAACCACATTTGAAACCATTGGGTTTGACTTTTGGCGGGAAACCACAACCCACTGAACAGGATTATCTGGACTACTCAGCAGAATTATCTAGATATCTTCAAGGGCCATAAACTGCAGACAGGATGTCTGCAGGAGGATACTGCTCTGTATCTGTTCCAGTTGTCATGGCACATACATAAGGTCCTTCCTGAAACTGAGTACAGCAGGTGGTCTGAGATGGTGGCCCTTTCCCTAAGATAGAGCCTGTAAAGTCAAGTCTAGACCTTCACACTAAACCCAGGAAACCCATTCAAAATATTCTTCAGCATAATTTTTAAACCTTATTTCAAAGTGAAGGGGGAGAAATCAAAAACAGGTCATGGATATCATTCAAAATCCACAAAGACTGAATACCATGACCTTGGAAGTTGGCCCTGGAATTTCTGTCCTGTTGACCTCTGACACGAATGTTAGCTATGGCTTTGTAACAGATTACCCTGAAGGCAAGAGAATCTCACCATATCTATGGGTCAGGAATTCAGAGCATGCTTTCCGGGTTGTGTGACTCAGGGCTTTCTATGAGTTGCAGTCAAAGCACTAAGATAGGATTGCCCAGCATGGCGGCTCCTTAACGGGAGCACCACTGGGAATCAAGTGTCATGCTTGAGATACCAGAACAGCAGCAACAGGGCAAGGTAAAGACTTCCCTTTGCCCATCGAAAATGCTGGCCCCTAAAGCATCCTCTTTCAGGGGATGGCCCAACACACACACTTCTCACTCATAAATGTACAGTGTGTTTCTAAAGTGGAAATGGTTGGAATGATTATTCCTGTGGTCCCACTCCTTAGTAAGCTGCCAGTACACATGGAGGGTGGGGCTGAGGTCTGTTAGCTCTGTGCCTGTCCCATAGCCCTCTTCGTCTGAATCTTTTGTAATAGCTTTTATAATGAATTGATAAGCACATGTAAATGTCTTACTCAATCTTGTGAATCATTTTGGTCAATTACAGATGATACCTGGGGAAGAGGCTCTGGGAAACCTGTTCTATAGCTGTTGTTCAGAAATGCAGATGAAGGGGCTGAGAATTTGGCTCAGCAGTTAAGAGCACTTGCTGCTTTTGCAGAGGACCTGATTTCCATAGAGTGACTCGTGACCATCTCTAACACCAGCTTCAGCCCCAGGGAATGTGACACACTATTCTGACCTACTTTGGCATAAGGCATGCACATGGTATACATACATACATGTAAGCAACACACTCATACTCGTAGAGTAAAAACTTAAATTTCTTTTTTTTTTTTAAGTGCAGACTATAACTCAGGATTCACAGTGGGTGTCTGAAATGAGCATGGTCTTGTGAGACTAAGCCCAGAGTCTATCAGGTAGACCTTTACCCCAGGTAGAGTCAAAATTAAATTGAAGCTTATATAGTTAGTATCAGAAGAGTTCGAGAACTGGTTATTTTGAATAGAAAAATCTCACATAGTAGTAACAAGCTGTTTTTTCCCTTTTGTATTCATTTGAAAAATAGGACCAGTGAAATACATATGTGTACACACATACACCATGAGACTAATAAGAAATTGCTCATGTGGCTGGGGAAGCTAAGGGTTTTACCATCTGCCATCTGTACACAGTAGACCAAGGTAGGCTGGTGGGAGAGCACAAAAGAGGATGGGTAGGTTCAAATTCAAGCCAGAAGGCCTGAACCTGAAGTACAGTGGGCAGAAGACTACCCCAGCTGTCATGAAGAAATGAACCAGGTCCTCCTGGCCCTTTGTTCTTAACAAACAGGGTTAGGCTTATCAGGGAGTAGAGTCTGCTTTACTCAGTTTACCGATTCAATGCCAGTCTGTTGCAGAAATAACCTCCTAGACATGATGAGAAGCAACACCTATGCAGACATCCGGGTACTCTGGAGCCCAGTTAGGTTAACACGTAAACCTTCGCATCCCCATGAGGACCTTTTCCTCACTGACTTCCCTCACTCCCCAGCAGCTTACTGAACAGAAAACTGCTGTTATCTCACCCTGTCAGGCCAAGTGCTAGCTAGCTGGATTCCGTGAACCTTTCCTCCCACTCCTGTGATGTCAGTGTCAATGGCAAGGCGCACAATAAATTTATGAATGAATGAACAACGAGTGAATCATAATAATGTTAAGAAGACCATCAAACAGGCCCCAGAAGCTGAAATGAGCTGGGGTGTTTGGGTGCCACGGATGTGTGGTAGCTGGTAGCTAGGCTCACAGCTGTAGAGCTATGAATGGATTTAGAGAGATGTATTTTCATTGTGAGTGGGAAGGGTGGGGACTGCATCATCGACAGGAAAATGAGGGATGGCGTTGGTAGCAACAGTTTTTTAGAGGGAGAAAGAGGCATGAGAAATTGAAATCAGTCATTCTGTTATTTTAGGAATTGAACAAGGCAGCTCATGCAATCTGAGTCACCATACCAAATAAAGAAAGATCAAAACCAAGTGGTGGTGGCACATGCCTTTAATTTTAGCACTCAGGAGACAGAGACAGGCGAATCTCTGAGTTTGAGGCCAGTCTGGTCTACATAGTGAGTTCTAGGACAGCCAAGGCTACACAGAGAAATCCTGTTTCAAACAAACAAAACAAAATGGTACAAAAATCAAGTCACTGTCCAAGGTCATATACTAATAAGATCATAAGACAAAATTTTAATTGAATCAGGAATGAGTTATCCCCCAAACTCAGACTCTATCTGAGAATACAGCTGTTCTTCTAGGAACATTCTCTCAAAGTTTATTTTGAACTCATTTGATACCTCTTGATCATTCTGGATACCAGCTGTTTATGTTAAACAGCAGTCTTGTTGAAGAACACTAAGTCAAAACCCCATTCTACACTGAAGTCATGCATCAATTTGCTAGTATTGTTTAAACATGAAATGTCTACCATAGGCTTCTGAGTTTAATGGTTCTCAGCTGGTGGTGCCATTTTGGGAGATTACAGAAACTTTAGGAGGTGGGGTTGCCTTGAAGATGTTATCTGGTCTTCTTTCCAGCTCTCTGCCCTGCCCATCATGAAATGAAGAAGTTCCTTTACCACACACTTCTGCTGACATGACATTCTGTCCAGAGTGTCGGCCAAACCCTCCAAAACTGTGAACTGAAAGAAGTCCTTCCTCTGCTAAATCATTTCTGTCAGGTGCCTAGTCATAGCCACACCAATGTCACTTCCACTAAGTGCTGGCACTGTGTCAGGTGTTCAAGATTCAGACAGGACCTTTGTCCTTTTCTAAGTATTGTTTGTAGATTATTTTACATACTTGTATTGCCTATTTTATGGGTTTTATTTGTTCATTTCTCTCTTTGCAGCACCATGGTTAAATACAGGGCTTTGTGCACACCAGGCAAACCACTCTCATCACCGAGCTACGTTTCCATTCCTCACTTTACTTTTGATTTTAAAACAAGATCCCACTAAATTTCCCAGGCTGACTTTGAACTCACTCTGTAGACCAGATTGACTTTGAACTTTTGATTTTCCTGCCTTAGCTTCCTAAGTAGCTACAATGACAGGCCTGCATCCCTAGACCTGGCTGGACTTTTAAAGATCAAACATTCTTTCTGAAAGATTCCTATGAAATATTGTAATTACTTATCCAAGATGCATCACATTCTAGTCTCCTGTTTGTTGTTTTAATTAATTAATTAGTTAATTTTATATCCCAACCTTCTCTCTTCCCAGCCCCTTCCTCATCCTTCTGCCCTCACCCTCATGTACTCCTCCATTTCTGTTCAGAACAGGGCAGGCCTCCCATGGAGATCAACAAAACATGGCATATCAAGTTGCAGTAAGACTAAGCACCTCCCTATGTATTAAGGCTGAGCAAGGCAACCCAGTGTGAGAATTAGGGTCCCAAAAGCCAGCCAAAGAGTCAGAGACAGCCCCTGCTCCCACTGTTAGGAGTCCCACAAGAGGACCAAACTACACAACTGTCCCATATATACAAAGAGCCTACATCAGTCCCATGCAGGTGCCTTGGCTGTCAATTCAGACCCTGTGAGCCCAGGTTAATTGATTCTGTGGATTTTTCTTGTGAAGTCCTTGACCCCTCTAGTTCCAAGAAATCCTTCCTTCCTTTCTTCAACAGGATTCCCCGAGCTCAACCTAATGTCTGGCTGTGGGTCTCTGTCTCTGTTTCCATCAGTTTCTGGATGAAGCCTCTCTGATGACAATTGGGCTAGGCACCATTGGAAGGACATCTAATATTGTAAATCTCCAGAGACTTTAAGTCCTTGGACAACACATATACAGGCTATTAGCATGGTGGTGCCAGACAACATTCTGAAAACGTATCTAGGCTTGTTGTGATCTGATGTATCACTCCCAGATTTATATGTTGAGAGCCCAGCTTCCAAGGTCATAGGATTACCTTTAAGAAGCAATTAAATTATGAAGATTTAATTTCATAATTGAGATTAGTGCCCTTATAAATGAGACCCCCAAGGAGCTCATGAGCATCTTGTTCCATGTCAGGAGTGAGATGATGTTCTCCCAGGAAGCAGAGTCACACTAGACCCTGAATCTGCAGAGCCTCGATCATGAATTTTCCAGCTTTCAGATAGCTGAGAAATAAAATTCTGTTGCTTATAAGACAACTGTATTACATCATCTCGTGCATTCTTTCACAGCATGCTGTCTCCTCAGTGTCTGTATGTGTGCTATGTTTAGAATTTTAAGATGGGCTGTCTTATGCACATTTTCCCAGGTGCTCAGCACACTCAATCGTATTAATTCAGGCTTTTCCTTTAGTCGGAAAATCTTCCAGACCTTCTTCAGGAATAATCTCTCATTCATGAGCTCTGCATTATTTTCTATATAAGACTCACCATATTGGACATATTGGATATGGAAAATCGGCTTGCTCTTTCAAAATGAGGGCTTAGAGCTATCTGGGGTGAATAAACTAGTTGTAACTGGAAGTAAAAGAAACATTTGCTGGGGAAGATCAAAATTCTGGGTCTACTAATTCATGCTTTACAAGTTGACTGCAGGGCAGAGCGCTATTCCCTACCCACTGCAAGGCATAGTTTTCTACATCAATATTGTTAAACATGCTCCTCTGGTCCTAACTCCAGAGTAGAAAGTGAAAGGAGGAAAATGCAGTTGAGTAGATGTGGGTGGGAAAAAGAATGCCTAGGTCAAATAGAAGGAGATGCTATTATTTGTGGTCAGAAAATAGACAAGTATGAGTGACCGAGGAGACGTGGGTCTTAAAAGAATGCTCAGGGGTGGGACACAGGTAAATGGGTGCGTTGACATCATTGCAGTCCTTTAAGAGTCAGGCGGGAGGGTCACCTGAGTCCAGGAAAACAAAACAAAACAAAACAAAACGAAACAAAACAAAACAAAAGTAGTCTATGGAAAAAAAAATAAACAACCCAACAACAACAACAGAACAATTCCCTGGGAGAGGTGCTGAAATGGAGGCTATGAGGAGCGGCTAGGTCCCTGGAGAAGGGATTCCACCGAGGTCATGAAGAGGAAGGCAATGGGACAGGGGTATGGCCATGGGAAGGGTGGCAGGCAGTTTTGTCTCCTTTACAGAAAACCATCAATCTACTGGACCGTGTCAGGACCAGACTAAGCATGTGGCGCACAGCAAATTACAAGCCCTGCACAATCACATTCCTTCTCCACGTGATCGGCTTCTTCTTTCTCAAGACCTGATCCTGACCTTTCCTTCTAGAACACTCGTGACTAGGACGCTTCTGTCCTATTGCCTCATCAGCAGGCCCCGCGGGCGCCTCCCTCCCACACCAGCGAACCTAAGGACCGGACCGGCTGCTTTTCTGGTGTCACTTTAGTCACCCTGCACCTCGCAAGTCTCTTGCAAGTTACAGGCTGGGCTTGGAAACGAAACTGTTTCCAGAGGCTTTGACATAGCACGTATACTACACAAAACTACATCTGCGACACTGCCATCTGGAAACACTCATTAGCACTAAACACTTGAAAACAATCTGGGAAAGGCCCTCAGTGCCCGACGCTGTAGGCTGCGCTGTGACAGTCCCCGGCTCCCCAGCCCCACCCTGCCCGCGGGACCCGCAGCGTGTCCTGCATAGCGGAAGACGGGCCAGCCGCGCCCCACGCAGGCGCAGGAGCAGAGGCCAGGACGTGGCAGGGCGTGGACTGATAGGGGGTGTGGCCGGGCCTGAGACAGGGACGTGGCCGTGGTGGGGGCGTGGCCTTGCCTGGGGACGTGGTCCCGCAAGGAAAGTTTGGCGGGTAGTTGGGGTGCGGCTAGTGCCTGGGACAAGGAGGAGCTTGCAGTGTAGTGTACTTGGGGGCGGGGCCTTGGTGGGTGTGCAGCCTTGCAGGGGCGTGGCGTGGTGTGGCGGGGCAAGGTCGGGCTGGGCTGGGCTGGCCAGGGCGTTTCCATTGCACGGAGCCACGGAGAGTTGTTCTCTGTCCCTCGGCGTGTGCATCGGTCCTCTTCTTGCCCGCAGCCTGAGCTCTACCTTCTCGGTGAGTGGCCGTGGTCCCGGGAGCGGCTCCTCCACGGTGGGCGTGGGGTGGCGCGGGGCCCTTTTGGGGGAAGGGTACCGGGGCTCCGGTGACCATCTCTCTCTCTCTCCCCCTCGCAGTCCCCGCTCGCTCCTGACAGACAGCATCATGGCCCAGGTAAGCCGTGCGCCTGCAACCAGGGCGATCGGGACCTTCTCCAAAAGCAGCAGAGCTAGGGGAGGTGACGCTGCTTTCGGAGTCTCTTGGTCTCCGCTTTCCCCTCTCACGTCCTGTTCTGTGCCTTCTCCGTGACCTCTTGGTGTCCCCCTCCGTGTCCGCTCTCCTGTGTCCTCCTTCGCTCCGGAGTGTCCGGAACCAGCTGGTGCTTCTCTCGGTACATGTGAACCGGGCCGTCCCAAATCCAGAGTTGCCAAAATTAGAACCCGAGCAGGAACAGTTCTCTTGGTCATGTGAGGCGAACGCCCTTGGGCTTCCCTTATTTTTTATTTTTCCCGCAGTTTCCTGTGTTTGAATACTGGGTGTGCGCTGGCGGTTTCCATGGTGCTTCTGGGGAGCTTTTTCCAGCACTCAGCGCAGTTTATTTAAAAGGAACCGACTGTTCCCCCCACCCCTCTCTGCTAAAGGCACTGAACCAAAGAGCTGGTTTTCCAAAGCAATGAACTCGCAAAACGAGTTCTGAATTGAATTTGCCTTGAGACTCTTTCAGAAGTTGACTACCTAATAGGTTTTTGTTGTTGTTATTTGTTTTTTTTTAATCTCTTAATATTTATCAAGGTATATCAAAGAAAAACTAGTTTATATAGTAATTTATCTTTTGTTTTGTTGTTTTTCAAGACAGACTTTCTCTGTGTAGCCCTGGTTGTTCTAGAACTCACTCTGTAGACCAGGCTGGTCTCGAACTCACAGAGATCTGCCTGGCTCTGCCTCCCAACTGCTGGGAGTAAAGGCATGCGCCACCACCACCTGGTTTGTATAGTAATTTTTAAAAGTTGATCATGTGAGTAAGTTATCATTCCTAAAATATTCCACCCTGAGGTCAGGGTGGTTATACTTGGAATCCCATATCTTGGGAGGTAGAGGCAGAGGGATCAGGAGTTAAAGGTCATCTTTGATCATCAAGAGCCTTGGCTATAGGAGACTGTCTCAAAAACCAAAAGAACAAAAAGTTTCCACCCCTAAACTAATTTCACACATCTTGCCAATCTAACTGGCTTGTCAGAGTCCAGACTATCGTTAGCCTACTCAAACAATGCACCAGCACATACACACACACTCTCCCATTAGTTCAGTAGTCAGTTGCTTTGGTACAATTGGGTAAGATTTCCTGGCCCTTTCAAGAGAAAATGGAGGGATTAAGATGATGTCGGACCTTCATTAAGTTTCTACAGTCCTGCCATTCTTCTGCTTCTGCGCTTTGGTTTTCTCATGTTACCTCCAGGGGACTGTGGACTTAGGTTCCTCGGCATAAAGTGTGTGTTTGTGGGATTAGCTCTACTCCTCAGAGTCTCTCCTGTCTTCATAAGCTATGTGATGAGAGACATGGTGATTAGCAAGCCTCTCAGAGCAGTTCTCTTTGTCCTTGCCCATTTGGCTTGTTCTTGTAAATATCCCAATGATGTCTCAAGTGTTTTTGTTTTGACAAAGTCTCTGTGTGTATGTAGCCCAGGCTGGACTGGAGTTTGCTTGTACTCTAAGGGTGGGCTTCCTCTTTCTCTGAGATCCCCTTGCCTCAGACTCCCAAGTGTGGAGATGACAAATATGTGCCACCACAGTCAGCTTGAAGTTTCTCCATCAGTTTTTTTCTGTTACATCCACTCTTTATCCAGGGCAATATTGGAAACATTGTAGCATGTTGACATTTTCACAGCTTTGTCTGCATTCTTTGGAAACCAGAGAAGTAAAACATTTTGTTAAAGCATTTCAAATTAGAACAGTGTTTGGTAGCTTACATTTGCATTTGGTGATGAGCAGAATGTCCACATTGTATAACTGCTGTCCCTCCTTCTCCCTAGTGGTTTTGGGGAGTAGAGCTCAAAGAGCTCACTCTGGCCTTGAACTTACTCTGTAGCTGAGGATGACTTTGAACTCCTGATCCTTCCTCCTCTACCTCTCAAGTGTTGGGATTCCTGGTGTGCACCACCATGCCTGGCTCTAACTGCGCTTTGCTGTCTAAATCCTTTAGATTCTAGTGTCATTGTAGGAAAGCTGGAGCTTCGTGTTAGGTTTCAGGGCGTTTCTATGGAAGGACTTTTGTTGACCTAAGGGGGTGGGAACCAGAGACTTCATTCCATGGCATCTGGAAAGCAATGGTATTAGATTTCTATCTTAAAGGAGTGTGCTTCAGCAATTAAAATTTCATTGTTTAAACATTAATGTCTCTTGCTTATTGAAAACTTGAAATGTAGCTTCCCACTACAGTAATTCTTCATATTTATGAACTTGGACTATGTATTTATATCTTCTATATTAACAATTTCCCTTTATTTGTGTTGGGAATGCACCATATATGAAAGTGGAGCAATCCAGAACCAGGTGTTTAGGCAGAACATGGGGATGACCATCTTGCTAAGAATTAAGGGCAAAGAATTGGTTGATCTCTGGTGGTACCTTGGACTTCCATCCCTCCCCTTCATTTCCATCCCCCTCCCCTCCCCACATTCCTCTTTGTCCTTTATATATGTATTGTTAATTTTTCAGTTACATGTTTTATTTTTTATTAATTAAATTTCTTTGACAATTTCATGAATGTACATGGTGCATTCTGATTATTCTTACTTCTCTTTGAAGTCCCTCCCAACCCCACTTCCTCACTACATGTCCTTTTCCCACATTCATGTCTTTTTGTCTTGTTTTGTGACCCAGTGAGTTAAACCAGGGCTGTCTGTGTGGACATATTGTAACAATATATGGAGCCTGGTGGGTTTACCACTGTAATTTTCTTTTTCAATAATTTTACCTCAATTGTTGTATCAGAATAGGAAATAAAACTGAGGCAGAAGATCATACTGAAAGCTGTGTAATTTCTATTATCATGTTCAGCAAATAGACTTAGAACTGGAAGAATCCATAGAGTAACACCATGGGACTTTCTCTTTAGTTGGTCTTGCTCACGGTCCCTTAGCATCAGTGGATTGGCTATTTGATGGAGGAAATAGTTTAATGATGGCTTTCTCAGTCCTCCTCAAAGAAAACACAGTTGCTAATTGTATTTTCTATGATACCTAGGAAAAGTTTAGACTTCTATGTAGCTATAAACAATTAGTTGACAGTAGTTATTTTTAAAGGTATGCTTGAAAGTATTCATTTGAATGAGTTGTATATGATTTTAAACCGCAATGCCCCCTGTTATTTTAGTATAACAATGCTGCTATGCTATTCACAAATTACTATGATTTTTGGATTAGTAGTAACATTTTCTATTATAGTAAATTTGAATGCAAACTAATTCAAATTATTTATTAAGAATTAACAAAGCTGTTAAATTTGCCTGAATTATTTCTATGTAGTAGAATATATATGAATCATTTTATCTTTTTCTTTCTATATCCAACTTCTTATATAAATATAATTTTTTCTTTACATCTTAGTAATGTTTCTTCAGTTAGACTTTCCATATATTGGGTTAAATTTTAAAAATTGGGTTCCAAATCTTTTCTTTTTCTTAAATTTTATGCTATTGTCTTAGTAGGATTATTATTGCTGTGATGAAACACCATGACCAAAAGCAACATGGGGAGGAAAGAGTTTATTTCACTTACAGTTCCATATAACAGCTTATCATTAAAAGCAGTCAGAGAAGGAACTCACACAGGGCAGGGACCTGGAGGCAGGAGATGACGTAGAGGCCATGGAGGACTGCTGCTTACTGGCTTGCTCTTCATGGCTTGCTCAGTCTGATTTTTTTATAGAACCCCAGACCATTAGCCCAGGGATGGAACCACCCACAATGGGCTGGGCTCTTCCACATCAACCACTAATTAATAAAATGCACTGAAGCCTACATCCTGATCTTTTGGAGGGTTTTTCTCAGTTGAGGTTTCTTCCTCTGCAATGACCCTAGTTTATGTCAAGTTGACACAAAACTAGCCAGCACAACTGACCCCTTGTCAACTTGACACACAAACATATCATTATTAAGCCACAATCTTTCCTTTCTTGTTCATCCGAAAGATCACATGTGAATATCAACATTACAATATAAACATTCCAGATTTAAAAAATCTTTTATCTCACAGTTGATAAAAATTCAAACAAATTTGATCTCTTTAAAAATACTCAGTCTTGCCGGGTAGTGGTGTCGCATGCCTTTAATCTAACTAGGACTCGAGAGGCAGAGCCAGGTGGATCTCTGTGAGTTCAAGGCCAGCCTGGTCTACAGAGTGAGTTCCAGCAAAGGCTCCAAAGCTATACAGAGAAACCCTGTCTTGAAACACACACACACACACACACACACACACACACACACACACACACACACATATCTTGGTGGGTGGTGGTGGCACACACCTTTAATCCAGCAGAGGCAAATGGATCTCTCTGAGTTTGAGGCCAACCTGGTCCACAGAGTGAGTTCCAGGATAGCCACGGTTACACAGAGAAAACCTGTCTGGAACCCCCCCCCCAACAAAAGCCAACCCCCCAAAACAATGACAACAACAAAAACTCAACTTAGTCTCTTTTAAAAGCCAAAGTCTGTAAAAATTGCAAAATCTCTTTAAAAGTTAAAAGTCTCTGAACCATGGGATTATCTAAAAATAAAAAATAAGTTAAATACTGTCTCACTTAAAGAAGGAAGAACCAGGGCACAGACAATTTGAACAAAGTAAAACCAAGCTCCAGAAGTGTAAATAACTCAATGTCCAGTGTCTGGGATCCACTCAAGATCATCTGGGCTCCTCCAAAGGGCTTAGGTCACTTCTCCAGCACACACAGCTTGTCTTCTAGGCTCTGGCTGGCTCCACTCCACTTCTGCTGCTGTTGTCCTGTGGTACTGGCATCTCCAGAAATGAGGGAGTCCCTTGCCACAGCTGGGCTGCACTTTCACCAATAGCCTCTCCTGTGCTCCCTGCAGCACTCCACCCAGGCCACAAAGCACAGAGCCTCAGCTGCCCTCCGTGATCCACGTATGCCTTCAAAACCAGTACCACTTGGGTAACTCTTATATTACCAAGTTTGGCTGCCAGTGTAAGATATAACCTTGGCCACCTCTGGACCAGAGCTTCAGTATGCTGACCCTTCGGAAACACTTCTAGAACATTTCACCTCAGTGATGCTGGTCTCTTCTTAATCACAGCTAATTCTTCATGTCCAGCTGACCAGCATCCATTGCCCCTGCAAAGCAAGGTTTTACTTCAGTGGTTCTGGCCTCTTGCTAGTCATAGCCAGTTCTTCAGCTCCAGCTGACCAGACATCACAGACTCTACTTTCTACCCAGTAGAGTCTTTACTTCCCTCTGAAACGTCACAAGTCGGGCCTCCATCATCTGCATTACTCTCAACATTCTTATCTTCCAAGCTCCTACAGAAAGCTCACCAAGCTTTGAACACTCAATGGCTTTTCTAGTCCAAAGTTCAAAAGTCCTTCCACAGTTCTCCCAAAAACATCATCAGGTCTGTCACAGTGATCCTGGAACCAGCTTGTCTTAGTAGGGTTACTGTTGCTGTGATGAAACACCATGACCAAAAACAATGTGGAAAGGAAAGGGTTTATTTCACTCACAGTTGCATGTAACAGCACAGCTAGTTTTTCATTTCATTGTCTAGCTACAGCCAAATTAATAGGTATTCCAATTTACTTTAAATACTTAAAAGTTCATGGGCTTGTTTTCTTTGGCTTGGAAAAAGGATTGTCTGTATTTCATACACAAATGAAACATTCCATAAATTTAATTCAGTTTAAGAATGTAATTTTCACATAATCAAATTTTAAGAATTTAATTTTGAGCAGTCTGAACTTAGTTTTATTAGTTGTGCTGTTCTTAAAGAGTTAATGTATTCACAACAGCAGGAATGTCATGAAGACAAAACTGGGCTGCATAAATCTTCAGAGAAACTTCAAGAGTATCACTTACCTCGGTGGTATATATTTAAACTGCGTAAAGGTTGGTTTGAAAATTTGGGGGTTAGTTTAGAATTGTGGGCTCATAATAATGATTTACAAAGACCCTTTGCAGAGCTGGCAGAATCAGGGTAAACAATGAAATTTTCCATGAGTTCATTGCAGAGGAGTCTCTGGACATTGACTCAGATCCAGGTCAGTTATCTCTATAGCTGGTCTCGGGACCCTGGATCAAGGTTGCCTGTTACCCATGGACTCTGCTGCCCTGGCTCAGTCTCGTGCAGTTCCTGATTCCCTCTGACTCTGAGATTTGGATTCTGAGAAAGCCACTTGGCTGCTTTGCAAGCTACTGCTCACCTCATTGGCACCAGCAAGCCCTGGTTTCCTTACCGCTTTCCCCAGCTCCTTGGAAGACCTGCTCCAGTGCTTAAGTGACTTAGCGATGTGCGGTCTGTGATTTTCTTCCTATAATGACTTCAGAGTACAAAATAGAATAAATGTATTTCTACATCATAGGTCCATTTCTGAAAGACACTTTGATTGTGTAACTGTTTACTATTCTAAATTTGCACAAAAGCACTAATCAAATTAGAATTTAGTACTCCTAAGATCTTTGCTTTAAATATATTTTGGATCTATCCTTTTTATCTAGTGGTTTACACAGTATGTAAACATATAAGCCATTAATTAATTGGAAGGAACATATATTGTAGTTAGCTTCATTTCTTTGGATTTCTGTTTCTGTTGTCTTTACTTTCCATTTGTGTGTGCATCCTGAATGTTTGGATATTTGTTTTCCCACTCTGTCCTGGGTCTTGTAAGACATAGAAAGTAAAATGGGAACTGTGACTAATATTTGTTGCTAGTAATAGATGCATTGCCAAACCCTTTCCATGCATTATCTAGTACTTGTGATATGTTTTGGAAATATGTATTACTCTTATTTGAAGTTGCTTTGATGGCATGATTTGTGTGGGATAAAGGAGGGGAGGCATCCTTTGTAGCCATAGCAGGAACAAATGCCAATGCTTAGGGCATGGCTAAGACTTCAGCAGGCTGTAACTTCAGGTAACACTGCCAGAGTGACTGTGGTAAGGGAGGCCAGTGGTTCCCTGTTTTGGGATCCCAGGTGGCTAGGCAGAGCCAGACCCAAGTAGTAGAAATTGCTTTCTAGGTTATGGGGAACCCTTCAAAGGGTTGTTAAAGGTGAGTATCCCTGGACCAGATTTGTGTTTAAGGAAGAGTGTCCTGGTGCTAGCATGGTGGCTGCATTTCTGGGGGTTGTAGTAGACGGGTTTCTGTGTTGGAGTTGCGAGGGAAACTGGATCACTTAGGAACCTGTTCTGATAATCCTGGGGAGTGCTCCACTACCACCAAGGAAGTAAAGTAGGCAGTGGCTAGGATTTCATTATTATTATTATTATTATTATTATTATTATTATTATTACTATTATTATTATTAAAGACAGGGTCTGACTCAGGCACAGGCTTTCCTTGACTTCACAACAATCCTCCTGCATCAGCCTCCAGAGTCCTGTGAATACAGCCATTAGTCATCATGCAGGGCACAGCTGGGACTGGATAGGAGGGACCAATGGGAGAAAGGGACGACTTGGATAAGTGAATGAGGTGATGTTTGATGAAGAGCTAGGTGCAGATCAGGATGGCTGGCTTGCTGAGCTTGAGTGTGGACAGAGAAGAGAGGAGTGGATTTGTTGAATTTGAGTTCCTATTAAATACTTAGGTTCCCAGCATCCACATCAGGCAGCTCACAACTGCCTTGAACTCTAGTTCGAGGGGATCAAATGTCTAATTCTGGCCTCTGGGCACCCATACTCCTCTGGTGCGCGTACACATAAGTTAAAACAACAACAACAACAAATAACACTTCGATGGGGGCTGGAGAGTTGGCTCAGTGGTTAAGGGTACTTGCTTTTGCAGAGGATTCAGGTTTCCTTTCCAGTACTCACACTGCTTACAACCATCTGTAGGTAGCTCTAGTTCACAGGGATCTGATGCCCTGTCCTGGTATCTGTAGGCACTAGGCACTCGTGTGGTGCACATACATATACACAGGCAAAACACTCGTATACATAATTTTTAAAGAACTGTTTAGGCTGCATTTCCTGCTACAGAGCAAGTGAGAGGACTTACACCCCTAAGTCCTCTGACTTGTGTTGATTTTGATATTGTTTATCTCTGCCTGTAACTGAACAGCACTTGACTCTTTTCTACCCTTGGATAGTTTAAGTCACACTCACTAGATTTGTCCTTCTTCAATACAAGAGGAAATAAAGCTTCGTGCTGTTGACTCTTCTATAAACCGATTGTTTTCTGATTGCCCTGCACATGAATTGGTTGGTCGTTGCTTGCTTTCAAGTGTTGTTCACAGAATGCCCTGCTGAACAGTTAGGTGAAGCAGCAGACTCTCCCCTACCTCAAGAGCTCATGGGAGCTGAAGCTCTTGCACACAATAGCAGAGGAGGAGCCATCCTTACTGTGGGCAGCAGACTCTCCCCTACCTCAAGAGCTCATGGGAGCTGAAGCTCTTGCATACAACAGCAGAGGAGGAGCCATCCTTACTGTGGGCAGCAGACACTTCCCTACCTCAAGAGCTCATGGGAGCTGAAGCTCTTGCACACAACAGCAGAGGAGGAGCCATCCTTACTGTGGGCAGATTCTAAGAGCACTCAGTGTTCCTTTCATTTTACTGATGTTTGCCCATGGACGACATTCTTCACTGGCAGGGAAATTTAAAAACAAAACACATAACATCAAGGAAATACATACCAAAGATTTTCTTTTTTTAAAGCTGGTATTGGGGACAGAACTCAAGTCCTTGTATATAATAGGTAAATGCTTTACAGCTGAGCTGTGTCCCCAGCCCTCTTTTTGTTTTTTATTTTGAGACATGCTCTCACTAAGTCACCTGGGCTAGCCTTGTCTTCCTGTCCCCCCACCTTTCCAGGCAACAAAATTATCGAGCTAAAGAGTGGACATTTTTAAAGATGAGAGTTAAAGAGTGAATTTTCTGTTTTGAACAGGTGTTGTCTGAACAGCACGAGTAATTCCCTTTGAGGGGAATTGGTGGTGAGAGGGAAAGAGAAGCGAGGATAAGCTGAGGCTGATGAGGCACCAGAACCCACGGACGAAGCTTATTCTGCTTGACTGTGGGGATTTCAGGAAATGGGGGCCTCCTGGATGAGTCACTCAGAATTACATTGCAGTTTGCGTGGGTAGCAAGGGGCAGGCAGAGCCCTCGACAGGGCTCTGTCCTCATTACTCATTTGTGTGACTCACGTCTGGTCTCCTAGGGCTGCCATGTGGCCTTGCTAGCCCTGTATGGAATACAGCAAAACTGCATCACAATTTCTAGAAAGCTCTTGAATATGTGGCAGGAAGTGATTTCTTCTAGCTAATAGCTGAAATCTTTAAGGATGGTTTTCTTCCTTACACCTCTCAAGAAGTTTCCTTCAGTTCTTAGGGTCAGATATACTTTTTGCGACAAGTGACTTCTATCTCTTTTTTTCGACCTTGCCCATTTTTAACTCTGTTTCCTTGCAGTTTCTTCATAACTTACAAAGCAGATCAACAGTTCTTTTTTTCAAAGTGTATTTTGCAAACTGTTGTTTGTGAGCAGTGGTTTTCCTGAGACAGCCCACCTCACTGTCCTGCAGCATACTTTGTCTACCACAGGGATATACCTGCCACACCTCCTGTCCCCTTCCTCTGGGCAGCTCCTTGGTCTGCCCCACCCCCCCCCCACCCCCACCCCCCCCCCCCCCGCCTCCTTTCTTCTGTGTGCTGGATAGTTTTCTGTTAACTTGACACAAGCTAAAGTCATCTGAGAGGAGGGAACCTCAATTGAGAAAATGCCTCTATAAGATGGGGTTGTAATCTAGCCTGTAGGGCATTTTCTTAATTAGTAATAGATGGAGGAGGGCCCATCCCATCATGGGTGGTGCTGTCCCTGGGCTGGTGGTCCTGGGTTCTACAAGAAAGCAGGCTGAGCATGAAGAGCAAGCCGATAAGCAGCACCCCTCCATGGCCTCTGCATCAGCTCCTGCTCCAGGTTCCTGACCTGTTTGAGTTCCTGCTCTTTCTTCAGTGATGAACAGGGGTGTGGAAGTGTGAGCAGGATAAACCCTTTCCTCAAGTTGCTTTGATCATGGTGTTTCATCACACCCTATCTAGAACATTCTGGGGGCCTCTTTCCCTCCATCTTCTTGCCTTGGGAGGCAGCGCAATACCACATGATTAAGGAGCCCCAGGCCCGTGGCTTGAGTCAAGTCCTAACTGCTATGTACTTACTTGATGGTTAGTGAGTGATCTGCTGAGCTGGAGTCATTTTTAGAGTTGGGTCTCACTGAGACAATCTATGGGACCTAGCACAGCACCTGGCTCATTGTTGCCCTCAGCAGCTAGCTGTTGCCATTCTGATCCAGGTCCTTCTTCCACCGACTTCTTCCCACCTGTTATTGTGGTTTGATGCTGTATGACCTGTCACTCAAGCCTGCCCTTTCCCGGTGTACTTGCCGTGGACAGATGCAGTCGGCTGTCCAGGTCTGAGTTTCAAACCAGCACCAGCGGCTCCAACTCTGTTCCTGCTCGTTCCCCTCTCATGTTCCTGCCAGTTGCATTTGTTCAGTTTCTTCTCTCCTTCTCTTGTGTTAGTCTCTGACAGTCTTGGCTGTGCTCTTTATATATATATATATATATATATATATATATATATATATATATATATATATATATATATATATATATTTGTCCCCACCACTGTCAGCGACAGTGCTGAGCAGAGTTGGCATTGTTCCTGGCTCCATTGCCTGCAGTGTTCCTTGTTGGCTGCAGGATCAGCTCTGTGCCTGTTGTGTGGCATTTGTAGACCTTTCCCATGTCTCTATCCAACCTGATTCTTTTTCCAGTCCGTTGTAGCATGTAACCCTTTATCTGAAGTAACAGATAATTTTATTCTCGTGCTTTTGTGCATGCTGACAGCGAACCCCTGCAGTTGTCTGTTTTTGTGATGTTGGCGACTTTACAGGCAACCTTTAGGTCTGTCTTGGGTTATCCCCGCCTCAGTTTCTTCTCCTCCCCGTTCTGTGCTTTCCCTCTTGCCATCTCTCATGTTTGTGCTCACATGTGTGGCCCTCATCAGCCTCTGCACCTGCTCGCTCCCTGCACTTGGTTACTTACGTGTCTGATTTTCCTGCTTTGGGAATCATGAGAGATTAGTAGAAGCACTCCATGTGGTAACTCAAAGCAGGAGGGCTTATAAAGAAGAGTATCCTTCGCGGTTCTTGTCTGGCACACAAATGGCCAAGTATTTTCAGAAATCGCTGAATCGTCTCAAGATCCCCAGCTCTACAGGACCGGAACTCAGTATGAAGGCTGTGTAAACCCAGAGCTGTACTTCCAACTGAGTGGTTAGAGTGGGGCATCACATTTTAATGCAGGCTCAGTGTGCTTCAAGACTGAAGTGGGAGAGACTTAGCAGGGAAGGAAGCCTGCAGGCACACCTCTGGGAAGCAGGAGGCCTTGGTTGGGCGTGAGGGAGATGAGGGAACTGCTCTCGATGCTATTGCCAGTGGCTCTGGGTATCTCCTCCCCTTGACGGGCCCTGCCACTTCTCCCCAAGTGCTTCCTCCCCTTTCAGATGGGTCACAAGTCTTACCAGATGGTAAATTTACTTAGAGGTCAAACACAACATTGAGCAAAGGGAGACTGGACTGTCGATGTTACTGGCTTTTTGGCATTGGTCACAGTCCTTCTGTCTGTCTCAGGTTCTCAGAGGCACCGTGACTGACTTCCCTGGATTTGATAGCAGGGCTGATGCAGAAACTCTTCGGAAGGCCATGAAAGGCTTAGGTAAGTTAAACCTTTTCATTCTAAAAGACCAAAAAATAGGGTGGGAGGTGGGTACAAATGCATTCAGATGACAACATGGTATCTTAGACCATCCTGAAGTCTCTAGATTCATTCTCTAGAACTGGGTAGGCAAGTGACATCAGCTCTGTGCTCTGAGGTCGCCAGTCTAGCTTACACACAGTGTGAGGCAAACTCAGTAGTTTTGCCCATCACATGTCCACTTCTCCTGCTTAAGGGGCTCTTACACTGCCACCGCCACTGCCACCATCATCACCACCATCACCGTCACTACTGTCACCCTCCACCACCACCACCACCATCACCACCACCATCACCACCACCACCACCACCACCACCACCACCATCACCACCACCATCACCACCACCACCACCACCACCACCATCACCACCACCATCACCACCACCACCACCACCACCACCACCACCATCACCACCATCACCGTCACTACTGTCACCTTCCACCACCACCACCACCACCACCACCACCACCATCACCACCATCACCACCACCATCACCACCATCACCACCACCACCCCCACCACCCCAGTTGCTAATTCTCTTGAGGGTTTTTGCGTGTGACTGATCTACTCTCAGGCTCCTACACCAGATTTGTCACTCTCCTTACCTTGAGAGGTTGCCCATGGCATCCCCAGGCCCCTTTTCAGACTCATCTCCCATTACTGTTTGATATCTCTGGTCCAGCCAGGCCTGGCTGTCTGCTGTACATGCAAGTCCCACATTTTTCTATTCTGTGAGCTTTGTCCTCATTCTAAACCTGTCCCTATGTGGCTGCCCCTCAGAAGTCTTCATCTTTCAAGACACTGTTGGGTATCCCGTTCCCCCAAACTCCTTTCTTCTCTTGTTAGCCAGGAGACCCGCCTTTGTCTCTCATGTAAGACTTGGACCTCCCTAAGGAACTTGCCATTCTGCTGTAGTTTAGTTATCTATAGGTTTTTAAGTTTCCACCCTAAATTATCTATAACTCGAAGCCAGGCACTATGTTTTTTTTCTTCTCTTATAATAATAATAATAAATAAATAGTAAAAACCTCCTGTAATACCCAACATGTTATACTTTGTGAACAGCTATTACTGGGGTAACTATGTAACTTTACATGAAAGATTGGCACACCAAGATTTTAAAAGCCAGGAGTGTTTGTCCATCCACTTTAAGTCCAATTGAAAATAGGAAGTTTTTGTGTGTGTGTGTGTGTGTGTGTGTGTGTGTTGTTTTCATATATATATACACACACACACACATATATATATATGAATATATGAGAAATATAGTACTTTAAAAATTCTCAGTTTTATGTGTTCTTTCGTGTAAGCTGTGTTTTATGTTTTCATAAAGGGCATTGAGAGGGCATTGAGAGCACAGAGTGGCTGGTGAGCTAATTGGAAAGGTTGCTTAGAAAGTGGGTGTGTGGGAGGCCAGCTTTCATTGCTAACCATCAATTCCAGGCACCGATGAGGAGACCATCCTAACCCTGCTCACATCTCGAAGCAATGCTCAGCGCCAGGAAATTGCCGAGGAGTTTAAGACTCTGTTTGGCAAGGTAAGACCACAGCCCATCCAAGGTAGGAGGGAGAGTCCAGCTGTGAGTTTTAAAAGACTTTGAGAAGTCAAACAATCTGTAAGGAATTTTTTCAGTACCCTCCTCTCCACCTCTGAGAATCCTTAGATGCCCATGTCCTCAAGAGTGGCACAGTGCTCTTCTGTAACTTGCTTACCTTCTTCTGACTAGGTCAAACCATTCCTGGATGGTTAGAAGATCAATAGATGACTAATAGAATACATGCACTGTACCAACAAATTGTCATGCTGTATGATTTAGAAGACAATGGAAAACAGCCTCACACAGTTGTTTCCTTGCATCATGCTTTTGGAGTGTAAGGTGTCAGCGGCCCTATATTGGTCACTGCCGTCTTCTTTCCTCTCTGGTCCATTATCTCTTGAACTTAAGGAAAACAGCTTTAAACACCTTAGTCAGTATATATTGCCGTTTGAGGTTTGGGTCAAATGTCGAAGGTACACTCCTTAGGGCGTTGGTTAGCACAAATATCTTCTGTAATACTTGAAGAAGCACCATAGAGAATTGACGAGAGCAAAGGGCCGACCTTTCTATTTGGGATGACCATGGTCACCAAATTTGTGTTTTCTGAGGTAGGACCTTCTGGATGACCTGAAGTCTGAACTAACTGGAAAGTTTGAGAAGTTAATTGTGGCTCTGATGAAGCCTTCGTGGCTCTACGATGCCTACGAACTGAAGCATGCTCTGAAGGTAACAGGGGGCAGGCGAGGGGCGTTCTTGTCGTTCATAGAGCTACTTTATGCTGGTAATCAGCCTGTGCTTTATCTGACTCATTTCAGCAAAGGATGCTCAGGAGACAAAACTGTGGGAGTCAATAAGGGGTCAAGGGGAACCAACTTTACATGTGTCATTCAATCTTCACTTTTAGGCTATGGAAATGTTACGGATGAGATATTTTAACTTTTGAAAAAGGAAGCTGGTAGTTGACTGTGTTGACACATTTGCTCGGACGGTGACAGGAGTGGCTTGTCCTTGGTGGGTTCTGAATCAGTAGACAAAATAAGCAGCTCAGGGATTCTGCTCACACAGCAGAAGAATGGGAATTATCCAGTCAGGAGACTGCATTTTCCGAGTCTCTGTGCTGTTCTGCAATTACAGTTTTGAAGTAAATGAGACCTGAGGACCTTGAGAAAGGGGCCTTTTAACAGAATACATCTCAAGCATTGTTAGCAACTCAGATTTTCCCATAAAGATGAACTTAGGTATTTTAGTGCTTGAGATTTTACAAAGAAGCAGAAATAGAAAATATGCTGTCTTAAACAGACAAACCTAAATGTAGCCGTATTGCTGCTTATATGTTCTGATGTAGCAGTGCAGGCATGACTTTTATAAGTACAGAGAAGAATTATTTATTATTATAAATTATAAATAATAATTATAAATTATTTTATAAGTACAGTTAGAATTATTTTTCAGAAAGAGAAAGTGAGTTCCAGCAAATGGTCTCCATTGTCAGCCATCTCTCTGTTCTGCTACCTGAGATGACCTACTTAAGCAGTAAGGGTTTACTTTGGCTGATGTCCATAAATAACTGGCCCCAAGGCTTTTGGCCTATAGCCAGGCAGGAAGCCAGAGATAGAGAAGAAACAACTGTGGTCCCACCATCCCCTTTAAAGACATTCCCCCGGTGACCTAAAAGTCTCTTAAAAGGTTTGGTTAGCAGTGCCTAGTGCCACTCTGGGCACCAAACTTTTAACGTTTGGGCTTTTAGGGGGACAGCATTAAAGATCTCAACTGTAATGGTATGTTTGATGGACATAGAAAAGTAAACTTTATTTTTCATTCAGCAAAATAAAAAGTAAAATAGAATTGGATTGTCCCTGGAAAGAAAATTAGTGTGGAATTTCTTAACTCTGTAATAATAGAACATGTATACAAAGAAATCCATGTTATGTTGGATATTTTTGTAATTATGTAATTTGGATAACATCCAGGGAAATAGCTTTCCTTTTTTATCTTATTGACTTGTTTTCTCCACTAAAACTAAATCTTCCAACAGGGAGCTGGGACCAATGAAAAAGTACTGACAGAAATTATTGCTTCAAGGACACCCGAAGAACTAACGACCATAAAACAGGTTTATGAGGAAGGTAAGCAGTTGGAGTTCATTGCCTTCCCTTTGTCTACATGGATGCAGTCCTGTGTAGATCAGGCATCAGGCTGTACATGATTGTTGAGTGAATGAACTGTAAGTCAAGCAGGCTATTCTTCTCCTTCAATAAAAAGCAGACAGCAAACAAAATAACAAAGGAACACAGTCCATCTTTTTACTCCTGATATAGTCATTGACAACACCTGTAAGGGAGATGCAGGTTCTTTTTGCATAGGACTTGCAGACACTATAGGAATAGACTGGCTTTTTCTTTTGTATTAAGATTTTTCAAATAAATTCAATTTTATGCTAGACATTAAGAGCTATATAGAAGACATTTTGGGGAACAGGAAGAAAGACTGAAACCCTTTTCCAGACTGGAGTTGATAAAATATTGATAAAGGTAGGCTGTCCATCTGCTGGGAGTGCTTGGCTAACGTGCCCTGTATTTTAGTTGTCATTTTTAGTGTGACCTACTTTTGTGTGTATGTGTGAAAACAAAGTCTGTATTTTAGTCTAGTCCATATTTCAATGCCTTGAATGTATTCAAGTCCATGAAATGAAAGTGAAGGAAGAGAGTTCTGATCTTGTCAGGTTTTTCTGTCTTTGGACTCAGCTTGGAATGTTAGCCAGTGACTGTGGCTCTCCGGTAGGATTAGCTTATAGAATTTAGATGTGATGTTGTTAACCCACAAGATCAGAACAGTATGAAATTTAGGAATTTAGGATAACTAAATAACTACCAGAGTTTCTCTTTCCAGATTCTCCTTATAGTCAAGATGGTTGCTGCCACTATGGCAGAGGTGATACACATATCTCGCAGTGGCAGTTTATTTGATGTGATCTTCAGAGCTCTCTATCTAGGGGTGCCGATATTGAGGAATGAGCATCTGTGTTTCGGTAAATGTGCATGCTGCATCCTGCTGGGTGTGTTACTGGGCATGGCTCTGTATCCATTACTGCCCTGAGAGACATAGAAGGCATGCACAGCACAGCTCTTGTCCTCAATGAGATTATAGTCAGTATTTAAAAGATGGTGAAATTTAAAAAGTCATACATGAAGAGTATTAATTCAGGATGCAGACAGGAGGGAGAGGGCATCGTAGCTTTGGGTCTTAGGCAATGCTTCATAATGCAAACAAGATAGTTGAATTTCAAGTGTAGGTGACATACTAAGCATCCATTGAAAAATGCGTGGAAGAAACGGGCTGGGTGTACACACATGCATACACAGTGCTGCACTGTTTAGCTTTAAATGTGGAACTTCTGACATTTGCAGTAGCACAGGTCAACGTGGAAGGCATTATGTAACTAAGTGAGGTGAGCCGGGAGCAGAAAGACAAACATTGCATGACCTCACTTGGAAAGAATCCAACCAAGTGATAAAACAGATAAAGCTGTTAGTGGAGAGAGTAACATGGTGTTTGCCAAGGCTGGACAGGAGGGACAATGAAGAGAGAAGATGATGGTGCTCACCACACAATGCGGCAGGGTGCACAGGTTCTGAGAATCTGGTTGTAGCATGGAGACTATTCATAGCATTATATTGTACACTTGAAATTTTCTAAGAAACTAGAAATTGTTTCACCATTCATAGAAAAGTACATGGTGGTACCGGTTAGTTTGTGGTAACCATTTCACAGTGTATCAAACATGATGTATACCATAAATACATCCATGTTTTATTTATTCCTTGTAACTCAGCTAACTGAGGAGGAAAGGCTAAGATGGGTCCAGTACCAAAGGTAACTCTGATCATCAGTGACGTGGACCCTGCGTCAAGGACAGTAGACTGAGAGAGCTGACAGAGCCTGACTCTAGGAAAGGGCAAATGTATGTCTGTTATGGAGATAAACAATGCTGGGTAGGTGGGCTGTGCAGGGAATTTGCATGCCTGGATGATGAGCATGACCTTGGGTCAGCAGTATAATGGCTGATGGAATTTTGAAGGAGCAGTTGAAGGACCGAAGGAGATTTGAGTGTAGATGTGTATTGGATGGATAGCTCTGTAGGGAGGAAATGAGGAGGTTGTGCAGTAATTATGGCACCACTGAGGTTGCTGGGAGGTGGGGGCATGAAGAGTACAAACCAGGGGACTTTGGGGGGATTTGATAATTAGTTGCAGGTGTTGGAGTAGAGGAAGGAATCAGATGCCTACAGGTTTCGTATTTGGGTAACTGGTTCTAATATGCAAAAAAAAAAAAAAGAAGCACCAGGCTTTTAAAATAGTCCTGCTTTCAAACAATGGCTAAGTATTTTAATGCCTTGTAGCAGGAGCATTTTAAAATAGCAGTTTGAGAGTTAGTGAAAGGGTATATGACTCAGGAGCACTCAGCTCTCCCCTTCCTATGACCTCGAGGGGAGGAGCTGGAACCTGAGGAAGGAGGGGTCATACTTTAAACGGTCATTGCTGTCTGTCAGAAGTGACTTAATTGCTGCAAAGGAAAAATATCTTATTGGTGGAGATAGGACCATGCAAAGACAAGAATTCAGAGGATGGAAAACATCTGGCAAAAAACAAATCACAAAAACATTTGAGAGAAGCAGAGCTTCATGATTATCACACTTTCGAAGCCTTACACTGTCATTCTGTGTCTGCATATTACTAATGACATTTGGGGAGAGCATTTCTAAGTGGCTGTCATAATTTAGGCTTGAGTGAATGCTTTTGGGGGACATTAATGTAGCCCATTTTCATCCAACCGCTCACTTATTGAATTAGAGCACTCAGAGATGGCCTAGAGAAGATTTTTGTTAATCAAATATAACCTGTCTTCCTGTATGTCTTGTTCATTTGATTAACGGGGCAGGGTTTTTCTAGTTGAGAGATGCTATGAACAAGTGTGAAATCATTGTTTTGCAGAATACGGTTCCAGCCTGGAAGATGATGTGGTGGGGGATACCTCAGGGTACTACCAGAGGATGTTGGTGGTCCTCCTTCAGGTACTGCTAGAGATTTAACATGGTTGATTAAGGAGTTGGGTTGGAATGACCTACCTCCATTAAGGCCACTTAAAAGTCTTTCAATAATTCCTGGTATGTGCCCATTCCCACTGTGATGGCCACATGTATGCCTGTGCTTGTTTGTGCCTCAGAATATCTGATTCAGACTGTAAATAGCCAGCTCATTATTCATTTCGGGCAGCTGTATGCAGCCCGTTCATTCACAGAATTTAGAATCAGCAAGGTTGTGCTGGTGCACACTGCTGTGTGGTAGTGCAGCATGCTGCAGGGGTGATATGATCTTAGCCCAAGCACAGTTTTCTGGAGAGAGAGAGTGCATTGGCATCAGGTGCATCTTTCCATCAGAAGGAAGATGCTCTGGGTCCAGTGTGTGATGTTGTTTCTTATAGGCAAATAGAGACCCCGATACCGCAATTGATGATGCTCAAGTTGAACTGGATGCTCAGGTGAGTGAGGTCTATTATATTTTGTAAAAAATGTATTTAGCAGCTCCCTATAAAACATGTGATCCTTATAGGTAAGTTTTTCTTACTTTGATCTGGCCAACAATATAATTTTATCCAAAGCTGAAATAAAAGTAAGCAAATTATATTGCAAGTTACACCTAGGCATGTTCTTTATTATCATTCACAAAATGGACAATTAAAAAAAAAACAACCCTGTTTTACCGTTCTATTGCCATGATGGAATAGGTCTCCTAGTATGATAAAATAAGAAAGAATGAATAAAGTGTTTATGGTTTAAATGGTATTTTATTACAAAAGAAGTGACACGTTAGTTTATTTCAGCATTAGGAAATTCTCTGTTTCCTTTGACAGCGTTCCAAACAGGATGATTGTGCTTCTGACAGCTACTTTTTATCAACCCTCAAATGAAAATTTTCACTTCAGGGACTTCTGAATCCCAGTGCAATCTCAGTGTGGTTTATAAAACAGTCACACGTAAGGAATACGCATTAGGGAATGTGATACATGAGAGCTGAAGCCTGGAAATGGGTCCTCCAGTACTTGGGTTCCTAGAATCACCCGCTGTAGCCCGTCTCTGGTCATGCTTCAGTTAAGGTGCCATTGGAAAGGGGAGATGGGGTGTCCACTCTGCACTTGCCAGCAGTATGTCTCTGACTTTGCTAAAGAGAGGAAAGTTATCTTTTCAGTGGCTGATTTCATAACAGCTTCAATCACTGTGGTCCTGGTCTCCCTGGAGAAGACAGGAAACATTTACTGAGGGATCACTGTACAGTAGTTCACTCATGCCCATTCTGCCTTATAAATATCAGGTGTGCCATGTTCCTATCTAAGCCCTTCAAACTTGTGTTTCACTCTCCTCAGGATAAAGTCCAGGCCCCTGAATGCTTTCCTTAAACCTTGTAATCCGTCTGTGTCTTAGGCCTTCCACCCCAGCTTGAATTCTCTTTTCTTCTCTTGTTCCTACCCCATCTCTACAAAGGTCAGTCCTACTCATATGCTTCCTGTGTGACCCTTCCTGACCTTCAAGCCATGAGTCAGGTGGCCCTCACACAAAACTGTAGCACCTACCCCAGGCTTCCTCTCTCTGTCTTCCTGCCTCAGCCTGCTTTTCCGGGTACTGTGTCAGTTCGGTTCTGGCCTCAGCTCCTGCAGGAGTGCTGCTGGCATTCAGTCAGTAACTGATGCGTGAGTAAGTGCTGCACTCAGGTCCAGGAGGCCTTTCCCAACTGTGACTAAGGGAACAAGCCCAGGCCCTCTGAGTAACAATGGAACTCCAATCCCCAGCCTGACTCTGGGACTCGAATACCCTCTCTCTTCCACCAAACAAGCCTCATGTTCAATGTTAGCTCCCTGTTCTGATTTCCTATATCATATGAAGTGTTTACTAAATGCAGGTTAAAAGCTCAGATCCAACTTAACTCCATGTTTTTGCAGAGAAAGGGCAAGAAGAGACCTCTTGATTCATTCTCCCCCAGCTAGGGGCTTTGCTTGGTTTCAGATGATCACATTGCTTTCCAGAATTGGTTCCTTTGGGCTTTTGTGAGAGATAGTACTGTTCTCACATTCCTACTCTGAGGATTAGGAGTTCTGGAAGCTTTTCAGTGGTTACAGAGAGGGAAGCCAAGTGCAGTCTCAGATGACAACGGTGAGGCCTACATGAGGGCCCTGTGGGCAGACTTCCTGGCATAGTTGATGTAATCGGCACTGTGTTGTGTGAGGCCTAGGGAAAGCCGTCCCCTTGAACCTTCTCATTGATTTTTCTTCCCACCGTTTGTTGCACAGAACTGTCTCCCAGGTCCATGGGCCTGTGGATCACCTGCAGATCTTGGGTTTCAGCTCTGGGCCTACAGGTCTGGGTGGGGTTCTCATAGTCTCCCAGGCACTGATGTCCTGATCTGGGGACTGTGTTGATTACCCAGGCTGTGGACATGTCACTTACCTGTCATGCAGCAGATGTGACCATTAGAATACCGAAAGTGAGATTTTGTATGTGTAAATACTGCCTTATGCGGGGGGGGGGGGGGGGGGGGGGGACTTTAAAATCCCCTGATGGAACCCCAGATTTCCTCCCTTTGCTGTGACCAGGAGCAGCAGAGTACAAGCCACACTGGCCATGCCCTCTTGACTATTCGAGTCAGTAATCCAGCCTGGTGCAGACTGCTTCTCTCAGGTCTGGGCCGCGCACTCCCTTTGTCCCTTGTAGCAAAGGCAGCGAGACTGTCTTCACTAGGAGGATCTGTGATTTCTTGGTGGAGAGGAAGCTGAGACAGCGAAGGGCTTTTGCACAAACCTCTGAGTTTTTTCTCTACTGATACTTGGCACTGAGGCAGGCCTGTTATCTTGGGAATCTGATAAGCCACAGTGAGTCATTCGCTTGAGAACTGAATTCCTAGACAATACTTCACCATTTTTTTAAAAATAATTTTAAACATCTTAAATCAATTTAACCTTTTAAAAAATGTTTTATTTTTAAGATTCATTTATTTTTTATGTACATTGGGGTCTTGCCTGCATGTATTCCTATGTGAGGATGTCAGATTCCCTGGAACTGGAGTTAGACAGTTGTGAAGTACCATGTGGGTGCTGGGAATTGAACCCATGTCCTTTGGAAGAACAGCCAATGCTCTTAACTGATGAGCAGTCTCTCCAGCTCCCAGTTTCACGTTTTAAAATGTGTTAAGTTGAGTTACTATTTTAAGAGTGTTAAAACCGATGTTTATCATCTTTCTTGCCAAAGGCTTGTTCTGGACAAAGGACTGGACAAAGATGTTGGGAGGGGTCTTATCTTTTAATAGTCTGTTGGTAAAATAAAAAATAGCTCTAGACTACTATATTCCGAATGCTTTTGCCTGCCAAGATCAGGAGTCATATACTCACAGGCAAGGAAGGCACTGTCATGTCTTGTCTTTATTTGGAGTGTCCTTGTGGAAGAAGACCATCTCCAGGCAAGTTACATTCCTCTTGGCCCAACAAGGATCTGTCTGTTAAAACAGTAACTAAAAATATGTAACTGTATGACATCGTAAAGATTGGCCACATCTCAGGTGACCTCAGATTTCATAATGTTCACATATAAGTTGTGTAAGCTTGTGCATGAGCTTTGTGAGCATTTGTGCTTTTCATGTCAAAAGTGAATATGGGTACTCAAGCAGTTTCAAGGGTATTTATTAAGTGCCCGATAGGTGCCAACCACGGTGCTAACCTACAACGTTTGAGCATTTTACCATGATCTGTGTGGCTGTGTACCAAGGTGTTCTATAACTAACTTGGCTTAAATCACAGATGTAAGAAGGAATTAAGATGTTTTCTTTCTGTCGTGTGCTATAGACATGACAGCAGCTAGAGGCTGAACAAAGCCAAGCCCAGACAACTTCTCATGGAATTCCTTTCCTGTCTGTAATCCTTGGTTAACACTGAGATGGCAGAAGCTTTCCCAAACCATGGCACCTCTCCTGGAAGACGAGATTTCCTGTCAACATGCATGAGCTCCTGTGTTATTTCTGTCATTTCTGTGCTTTGCATGTGACCCATTAACTTGGCACACAGGCAGGCAGATTCACTGTTCAGGAAGGGGCGGAGCGCTGGGAAACCAGAACAGTGACTGACTCATGCAGGGTGGTTGCTTGCAGGCCTTGTTCCAGGCTGGAGAGCTGAAGTGGGGGACAGATGAAGAAAAGTTTATCACCATCCTTGGGACACGCAGTGTGTCTCATTTGAGAAGAGGTAAGTAAAAACATTGTTTGAGACCAATGCTTTGAGAAATCTGGGAAGTGTGTGGGCAAGTCTGAGAAGATACCTGCCCCAGAGCAAAATCAGTTTTCAGTTTGATCTGGAGAAATCTCACAGTTCTTGACCTGCTACTGTAGCTCTTACAAAGCTAGATGCCCTTAGCAGTTCTTTCACCCTCAGAGGTGATGAGGGACACCAAGGAGCGTCTCACTCTAAGAATTTCCCTGCACGTTGGTCCCTAAGACTTCATGTGCATCCATTCAATTCCCATGCTAGTGTCAGTTTAGGATTAGTTCGATGGCAAGCGACAGAAACCCCTCATCATGGCTTTAACAGTTGGGCTCTATTTCCTAGGGTACAACGAGGTTGATTTGGCAGGACGTGTATCTTTCTGTCTTCCTGCCACACTGTCCTCTGTGCTAGCATGTCCCTTCTTTACCTCATCATCACAAGATGGCTGCTGTAGCACCAAGCCTCATTTTCATAGCAGGAAGAGGAGAAAAAATTAAATCGGTCATATTTGTTGATCACCTTTTAGAAGGAAGGAAATGGGCTTTTCAGAATCTCTCACAGCAGATTTACCTGTTGGTCTCACTGATGACAACCAGCAAGAGGCCAGGAAATCAACACTTTGAAATAACGTGTGGAATCCAAGCATGATGCTTGGGGCTTAGCACACGGTGGCCCTGACAGCGAGGAAGACGGGGTTTCTTCAGCAAGTGTAGAAGCACGTTCTTTCTTATTTTTCTAGTGTTTGACAAGTACATGACAATATCAGGATTTCAGATTGAGGAAACCATTGACCGAGAGACTTCAGGGAACTTGGAGCAGTTGCTCCTGGCTGTGGGTAGGTGAATTCACAATGTGTGTAATATTTATTGTGATATGAATTGATTTCATCCAGTTGAAGCTAAATCTGAAAATCATCACGTTTCTTCATGGAAAGTAAGGGAATGATACGACATTGGATAAACCAAACTCGTGTCATTTCCTTTGGGAAGTCTAGGTTGATGTTGTGGATACATGGTTATTTGCTCGATTATGTGGAATACTAAGAGCATTAGTAAGACTCATTTTCAGATCACATTAAAAATAGTACAGCCAGCTGGGCGGTGGTGGCGCAAGCCTTTAATCCCAGCTCCCATGAGGCAGAGCCAGGTGGATCTCTGTGAGTTCGAGGCCAGCCTGGTCTACAGAGCGAGATCCAGGACAGGCACCAAAGCTACACAGAGAAGCCCTGTCTCAAAAAAACCAAAACAAACAAACAAAAAGTACAGCCAGATGTGTTGGCACACACCTTTAATCCTAGCACTTGGGAGGCAGAGGCAGACTGATCTCTGTGAGTTCGAGGCCAGCCTCATCTACAGAGTGAGTTCCAAGACAGCCAGGGCTACACAGAGAAACCCTGTGTCAGAAAAACAAATAGATGAAAAATAATACTATGGCCCTTTGATGCTGTGGACATTATCACAGAGGCTTGTCTTTCTGTGGGGTTTTAGAATTCTTTTGAATACTGTCCTCACAACTTTTCATGCAAACTGAGAAATTATCATCTGGCTAGAAAAAAAGTATATATCTTTGATGTGACAGGAGATGGGATGGTGCTTGTTTTCGGGTTAAATAATTTGGAATTTTAAGTGCTTAGAAGAACTGGAGAAGTCAGTTTGCAGTCAACTACGGGGTTTGTTTTTAGCCATTCTCCAAATCCTGAGGTCCTGGTTTCACATGGTCTGAAGGCAGGTGGTCTGTCTGTCTGTTCTGAGCATTTGATATAGAGCTCATTCCAGCTGTTTGTTTTCTGGAGAATGAGCAAAAGTTACAAAAGAGCCAACTTTGTGAGCTGGAAACTTGGCTCTTTCATGATGGACACAAACATGAAAGTCACAGATATTCTGAGCACTTATTTAAAACTATATTATTTAACCTGAAAACAACCACCATCCCATCACGTGTCATGTCAACGATACAGATTGTTTTCCCCTAGCCAGATGATAATTTCTCAGTCTGCCTGAAAAGCTGTTTTTCTTAATCTTTGAAAAGGAAGAATTAAGAAACCTCACAGCTGAAGGATTGTCGGTTTTTTCTACCATGAAGTTTTTATATGTGAGGTGTCCTTTGCTGAGTGGACTGCAGCCTGCACAGCCTTAACTGTGTCAGTTGTATGTGGCAGGAGGAGAGATGCTTCCCTGTCAGCCTGGCCCAGAGTGTGGACTGCAGTGGATACATCCGGCCTGCTTATGTGAATTGTGAGTTTTAGTTTGGAGGACTAGGAGAGAACACAGGAAGTCAGTCCAAGTGCCTCCAGAGAGTATAGTAGTCTTCTTGTATCATTTGATTTGAACATCTTGGAACAGAAACTTCCAAGCTACTTGTATACCTTATCAGTGATGAAGGCTGTGGTATGACAACTGCTCAGATGCCAGCAAAGACCTCAGAGAACAAAGAGGTGCAGGGAAGACTCGAGCCTCTGGCCCAGTGCCATTCCGTGCCTGCATAGACCTCTGGGGAGAACCAAGCTAGTGTCTAAGAAAACAGTTGGTGAGGAACCCTAGCAGCTTGCAAATGGGCCATTCTGCAGCACATCTCACTTTTTTTGTTTGTTTGTTTGTTTTTCCAGACAGAGTTTCTCTGTGAAACAGTCATGGCTATTCTGGAACTCACTCTGTAGACCAAGCTGGCTTCGAACTCACAGAGATCCACCTGCCTCTGCCTCCTGAGTGCTGGGGATTAAACGTGTGCGCCACCACCACCCCGCTGCACATCTCACTTTTACACTTAGAAACAGAGCTAAGAACACGAGACAGTGTTTGCATTGTGATGACGTCATTCTTCTCGTGTCAGAATAGCATCTGACAGTTGTATTATGTGTTTTCTTAGTGAAGTCTATTCGGAGCATACCTGCCTACCTTGCAGAGACCCTCTACTATGCTATGAAGGTGAGTGGACAGTGGGAACCTTCTGTCTAATGAATGCATCTTCTCTGTCTGATTATGCTTTAGACAACAACCGGAATTTACTTCTTCCAACGTGTACCCTGTTTCTACTAAACTGCTAGACCGAAGTGACTTAAGTCAAACCAGGGACATTTGATGCTGTATGTGAAGACTTTCAACATCTATGTTCTTTCTCCTTTAAAGGGTGCTGGGACGGACGACCACACCCTCATCAGAGTCGTGGTGTCGAGGAGTGAGATTGATCTGTTCAACATTAGGAAGGAGTTTAGGAAGAACTTCGCCACTTCTCTGTATTCTATGATCAAGGTAGAACTTTTTCTTATGTTGGAAACCCAGGGCCAGACAGTGGGCGGCATGCAGGATAGGTGAAAGAATCCTCCAGTTCATGTGCTCAGTTAAACATTTTAGTCACAAGAGCAGAGCTCGGGGCTCCGAGGAGGCTAAAGGGAGAGTTGGGTTACAGGCACGGCAAGGCAAAACAGACCCAAGACTTTGCCAGTGCTTAGACTGTGTTCTTCTGTGTTTCCGCAGCATCAGCTGTCTTTGTGAATGCCTCTCTCGGGTCACTTTTTCTCTGGTGTCAGGTCCTATCTGCAGTAAGGGTCAAGGCAAACACCGCCATCACTGTAAAAGCAAAGCTTTCTGTGACCCTGATATTTGGCAGTTGGTCTTTTGACAGCCTTTCTTGTGGGGGCATAAAAGTTACTGCGGACCGTGTGTAGAGTAGGGTTTCAGTTGAGCAAAGCTTCGCACTTAATGTATGTGGTATGTGTGCTTGGGCTGAAGAGCGCTAGAGAGTTGGCACACTTAAGACACTAGTGTTTCACACATACTGGTGTATGAAGCAAGGTTGAGAAAAGCATGTTCTGTGCTTGTGTTTGAGGAAAAGCCACAGCACCCAGATGGCCCTGCACCTTTGTTAGCCTAAGAGAAACTGGGAGTCTGTTTGGAAAGCTTGATGATTTTAACATACTTGGAAAAGTTTCCTTGCCCTCTCTGTTTCTAGCTGGAAGAACATACTCCGCTATCATTAAGAGAATGGCCCTTGAGGGGTAAAATTAGAAAGTTAAACTAAGTGATGTTGGTAGGAACTTCCCTGTGTAACATTCCTGTTGTGAGAGTCACGCAGAGAAGTTGCCCAGTTGGGAAGAAAGTCATAGGAACACAACTCATGCCCAGATCGGTCTTGATCTTTCATTTCCTATGGCTTTTGTGAGTCACTGAGTTAACTGTGTTTGGGTTCCAGGGCGACACGTCTGGAGACTATAAGAAAACTCTGCTGCTGCTCTGTGGAGGAGAAGATGACTGAGGGGCTGGCTGGAGTGCTCCGTGCCTGCTGCCTCCACCAGCGTCCTTCAGCACATGCAGCCATGCTTGTATTCTCGCGCCTGACACGTTGCCTTACTCACACTAGTATGCTAATGACCAAATGTGTCATAGATGACAATAGCGGCACACTCTTGTGGTCTCCCTGTCCACCTTAGTGCTGACCTTCACTCGTGCCTCTAAGTCTAATGTCTGAGTTATTAATATTCTCTATGAAGAGGTCAGGTTGCTTTTTATAACCTTTTTTAAAGCTTCATTTATATTAAGTTAATAATCCATATTACCTTGATCGGAACCTTAGCCATGAAATTGTGAACTCCTGGAAATGCTGTCAATCAAGCTTACTGCTCTATTAGACCTGCAAAATTATGATGGTTGTATCAAAAAAGATTAATGACAAATAAACATTCCCTTCCCTCAGACTCTTGTATGTGCTTAGAAAGTTTACCTAGCAATGATATCCTTTTGAAACCAGGCATTTGGCAATGGCATTAGTAAAAGTTAAAATTATAGTTGGTCTTGGGGTACTAAAAATACAATACAGTGCTGCAGACCAAATTTCCTAATGCAGTGAGGTGAAGGATGGTGAAGGGATGGGGGATGGGGGAGGTGTCCTAGCTGGGCGTGGGGTGGAGTGGCACTGGAATGCACGTGTGTGTGCGTGCGTGCATATGCGTGTGCGTGTGCATGCGTGTGCGTGTGTGTGTGTGTGTGTGTGTGTGTGTGTGTGTGTGTGTGTAAGAGTTTCCGGGTGAGGAAGGGTAAAGAGATTTGCTAAGGCAATAGTGTGTGTTTCTTACTAGCAGAAAAAGTAATTTTTGCACAACCTAAAATTTCAGAGTGTTAGCTTTCACTTTTGCTCTTCACCTTTGCCGTCTCTCCCCTTTGAGGTGATAACACAGAAGTATCTTTTAGAAGCCATGTCTTCAGCTCTCCTAATATTGGCCTTTCAGTTTCCTTCAAAAAATTTAAGTAATAACAGTGATTTTTTCACATCCCTCAGTGCTCTACAGAATCAGCGAGGAAACTGTAAAACTTGGGTGTGAGATGATGTAAAGTTGGAATTATCCCGCAAGCC